>NC_057015.1:5704512-5795240 GCF_000002595.2 Chlamydomonas reinhardtii
TCAGCGCTGTTTAGCCAGAGTATCAATCATGGCGGACTTCCTACTGCCCATTCTTTCGTATGATGATGATGAAGATATCATAGAAGCCCCGGCTTCAGCGTCACAAGAATCTAGAATCTCGTCATCGCCGCAAGAGAAAGCCGCGGCTGATGGCGCAGGCGGCGCTGGCTCAGCAAGCGAACGTGGAGGAGTTGCCGCTACGGACGCTGCATCCTCACGGTCAGAGGTGTCGGATCCTGGGCCGACGGCGGCTGCGCCTGGCATCGCGTTGGCGCCCCGCACTAGCGCTGGGCCCGGCACGGCAGGGACAGTGGCGGCCGGCGCCCCCAAAGACTCTGGCCCACGTAGCTCAGGAGCCTCCGGCGCGTCATCCGCTGCTGCCAGCAAGGGCGCAGGTCAGGGCCCGGTGCAGGCCGCGGCAGGAAAGGCATCAGCAGCGGCGATGGGCCCGGCGGCCACTGCGCCCATCAATGAGGACGAGCTCCCCGCGCCACCCGCCTCCGCCTCCACCACCTCCACCACCTCCTACAACTCCACCTCCATTTCCACTTCCACCAGCAGCACAGCCCTGGCCACCACCTCTCTCGGCGCGGTCACCGCCGCCGAGCTCGCAGCAGCCGACGCCGCCTCCGCCAACGGCGAAGCCGCCGATGACGACGCCGACGCCACCGACGCCGACGCCGATGACGCCGCCGACCTGGACTTTGAGGCCCGGCGGCGGCGCGCCGTGTTCACGGCCATGCTGCTGCTGCTGGAGCGCGGCGCGGCGGACGAGGCGGCGCTGGGGCGGCTGGTGGCGCCCATGAGCGGCGCCGAGCTGCGGGGCGTGGCGGAGGAGCGCGTGCTGGCGGGTGCGTGTGGGGGTGGGGAGTGGACTCGGTGGGTGTGGTGGGTGAGATGCTTTATTACAATACTAGCTAAACCAAGACCCAGAACCAGCCCACAAAGCGTGGTGTGTGGGGGGCATGGGTGGGGGTTAGGTGGATGGGTGGGTGGGCGAAAGGCCGAGGACAATCCGCTTGCGTGACTGCCAATACTGGCTCAGCCCTTTGCGTGGCGCTATCCCGCCCCCCCCCCCCCCCCCGCCGTGCTGGTGCAGGCAAGTGCGGCAACCCGCTGTGCAGCCGGCCGCACCGCCTGCCCTCACGGCCCACACGAGGCGGCTGGGACCCCTCCTTCGACTTCGCCGCCGCGCCCTCCCCTGCCGCCGCCGCCGCCGCCTCCTCCGCTCCAAGTGGCGGCGGCGGCGGCAGTGGCGGCGGCGGCGGCAGCGGGCACTTCTGCTGCTCGGGCTGCGAGGCGCTGGTTGAGGGGTACGCGGACGCGCTGGGTGAGGACCCCCTGGAGCGGCTGAGGCCGGGGGCCAGGGTGCTCATGGCGGCCAGCCACGCGCCGCGCAGGTGCGGGCTTTTGAGTGGTGTGTAGGGAGCGGATGTGCTTTGTGGCAATAGCGATAGGGGCGAGGGGTCGACGCCGTGTGTGCGAAAGGGTGTGCGTGTATGGGGCGGGCCGCGCTGGTGCCCCCGTGCCCGGCAAGCTACAGAGTCGGGGCGACGGAGATGAAAAGAACGACATGGGGGCGGGGCAGGAGTGATCGGGTGGCGTGTGCTGCGACCGCGAGTGGAGAGCTGTGTGGCTGGGTGGGGAGGCGACCAAAGGGGCCGCGGGATCTGCCTGCGCAGCATTATGGACTCCCATGTACGCCCCGCCCCGCACCTGTGTCCCCGACATCACACGACGTACGACTCATTTCACCAAATGCGGCACTCGGCACGACGACACACGCACACGCGCCACACCCCTGCAGGCCGGCGGGCATGCGCGACGTGGCGGCCCAGGGCGGCGGCGTGGCGACCATGATGAACGCCGTGGTGGAGCGCGACCCGCGGCAGGCGGCGGCGGAGGCGGCGGCGGGAGGCAGAGCCCTGGACAGGCGGGCGGCGGCGGTGACCGTGGCGGCGGCGGTGGAGCCGGCGGAGGGGGCGGCGGACGAGGCCGGAGCGGTGGCAGCGGCGGCGGCGGCGGTGGCGGCGGCGGGCGCGGTGGAGGGCTATGTGCCGCGGGCGCGGCGGGCGGGTGGCGCAGGGCCGCGGGCGGGGCCGCGCGGCGCCTCGCCTGCTGTGGTGCTGGAGGAGGGCGATGAAGACGGGGACGAGGACGAGGAGGTGGGCGGGGGTGAGGGTGAGGGCCAGGACGGCGGCTCCAGGGGGCGGCGGCGGCTGTCGCTGCCGGCTGCGGCGGCGGCTCCGCCCCGGCCGGCGCTGAAGAAGGAGAGCAGCGCCAAGGTGGTGCTGGGGGCGGCCACTGCGGCGGCGGTGGCGGCGGCCACGGGGGAGGCGGTGGAGCGGCGGCGCGTCAGGTTCGGACCCAAGGTGACCCCAGGGGCGCGGGAGGGTGGGGGGAGAAGGAAGCTGAGGGGGAGGGCAGGGGCAGGGAAAGGGAGAGAGCAGCTCAGGGGGGGAGGGCAGGGACTTACTGGGTGGAGTCATGCAGGTTGGAGTTGCGGCCGGTGTGGAAGTGGACTGCGGGGACTGGCAGGCGGGGCACCGGCATCCTATTGCTGAGCCGTGACAGACGTTGCGTCTTTGAGAGCAATAATTGATGTTGTCATGCATGTCGTGGACTTGCAGGTGGAGTTCTCAATGCCGGCGGAGGCGAAGGCGTCACGCGGTGGCTCCTTCGCGGACAGGGCGGCGGCCGCGAGGGAGGCCGCCGCCGCTGCTGCGGCATCCGCTGCCGCTGCCGCTGCTGCAGCCAGCGCGGACACTACCACAACCGCTGGCGCCCATGGGACCGCGGCAGCTGCAGCCTCAGGCGCCACTACAGCCGCTGCAGCCGCTGCAGCCGCACCGCAGCAGCCGCTGCTGGTATTTGACGTCGAGAACTCGGACGAAGAGGCGGGCGCTAGCGGCAACGGTGAGGCGGCAGCGGCGGCGGCGGCGTCGAGCCTGGGCCGGCAGCGGGGGCCGGCCAAAGGGCCGCGCGGCGTGCTGCGCGTGGCGGAGGCGGCGGAGGTGCTGAGGGACGCTGCAGAGGCAGACGCGGAAGCGGGTGCGGAGGAGGAGGAGAGGCCGTCAGGGAGAGCCGGCGGCAGCGGCAGTGCTGGCGACACGGCGGCGGCCGTGGGCCTGTCTGATGCAGCCCTACCTGCAGCGGTGAACGGTGAGTGGGATTGCGGTAGGGTGCGGCTGTGCGACTGGGGCGCAGCTGCAGCTGCAGCCATCTCGCATCGCACCCACGTCTGTCCCTGAATATCGCCTCCCCTGCCTCGGCCTCTGCTCGTGTCTGTGCCCTCAGAGGTGGCGCCACCGGGCAAGCCGCCTCGGGCGCTGCGCATGTGGTTTCCGCCCGCCGCTGGGGGCGTCGGCGTCAGCAAGGGGGGCAAGCGCGGCGGCGCCAAAGGCGGCGGCAGTGGTGGTGCAGCGGCGTCCGCGCCGATCCGGCCACCCGCCACCGCCGCTGCCGGCATCGCCACCTCCACCTCCACCTCCACGACCGTGTCCACGCCAGCAGCGCCCGCTGCAGCCGCGGCCGCGGCCTCTGGCGCCGGCACCGCCGTCGGGGTCTGTGCACTGCCTGCTGACAAGCCGGCAGGGGCGGAAGCGGCACCGGCATCGGTACTGCCCGTGACGACGGCGGTCACGCCAGCGCCCGCTAGCAGTGCAGCGGGGGCAGATAGCGGCGCACGGGCTGCAGCACCGGCAGCAGCAACACCGTCCTTAGCACCAGCAGCAACGGCAGCAACGGCAGCAGCACCAGCCGCCGACGCCGCGGGCGGTGGGCGGCTGCGGAGGTTCCTGCCGCAGGCGCCGCCGCGCCGCAAGGTGGTTTACCTGGAGGCGGCAGTGGGGGCGCCGGCTGCGAGCAGCAGTGGGGCCAGCAGCAGCAGCAGCAGCAGCAGTGGCGGGGCAGTTGTAGGTGCTGTGGCGAGCTCATCGGCACCTCCACGCCAGGCGCAGCAGCCGGCTGCTGCATCACCACCACCATCGCCATCACCTTCAGCTGCCGCGCCCTCCCCCAACGCCGCCGCTTCCGGCGCCCCCAAGGCGCCTGGCGCCATTGCGCCAGCAGCGCAGCCGCAGCCGCAGCCGCAGCCGCAGCGGCCCGGCGAGCCGGAGCTGCGGCCGGGGGAGCCCAGCGCGCCGCCGCGGGTGCACGTGATCCGGGTGCCTAGCGGCAAGCGGCCCCAGGGCAGCGGCGTGCCCATCCCGCCCGAGCAGCAGCCCTACTTCTCAGATGAGGAGGACGAGGAGGAGGACGACGATGAAGATGGGGAGGGGGAGAAGCAGCGGCGCAGCCGCGAGGAGGAGTTCGTGCATGATGATCGCGATGCGGATGAGATGGCGGATGATTTGTATTACGGCTCGCTGCGGGCGGTGGACGAGGAGGAGGACGAGCAGGCGGAGCTGGCGGCACGGGGCGGCGGCGGCAGCGGCAGCGACGGCAGTGAGGACGAGGGCGAGGGCGGGAAGGGCGGGAGGAGGGCGCGGAAGGCGTTGCCAGTGGCTGTCGCAGCGGGCGGGAGCTGTGATCGGCCGTCCGGGGCGGCGGCGGGCGCAAAGCAGCCAGTGGCCCCGGGGCCGAAGGCGCGGGGGCAGCAGGCGCAGCAAGTGGTGGCGGCAGCGGCTGGGCCGAGCAAGGCCGGCTCCACGGGCGCGGCGGCAAAGGCAGGGACAGGGGCAGGGGCGGGGGCGGGAGCGCCGGGCAAGGCGGCGAGCCTTTGGAAGGAGAAGCGCGAGCAGCAGCGGCAGCAGGGGCTGCTGCAGCTGCAGCAACTGCAGCAAATGACGGCGCCGGCAGCGGCAGCGGCCGCCAAGCTGCCGCAGCAGCAGCCACCGCGGCGCCAGGCTGCGGCGGCTGCCGCTGTCGCCCCCTCACCACCCGCCGCGGCGTCAGGGAGCATCTCAGCCGGGCCAGCCAAGGGCGCTGCCAGCCAACAGGCGCCGCAGCAGGCGCGGCAGGCGCAAGCGGAGGAGCCCACAGCACAGCAGCAGTCAGAGCCGCGGGATGCAACCAGCGCTACTGCCAGCGGCAAGGCAGTCGGAGATGGCACTGCTACTGCCGCTGCTGCTACTACTGCCGCTGCTGCTACTGCCGCTGCTGCTGCCGTTGCTGCTACTGCTGCTGGCGAGGAGGTGGATGAGCCGTGGCTGCTGCGTGACGACCTGGACAGCGGCGCCGACAGCGAGCTGGACGACACCGCCTCCAACGCCTCGTCAGCAGACGACTACAACTTCAAGTGTGTGTGTGTACATGGTTGTTGGGCATCAAAACGGAGAGACACCCGTCCGTGTGTGTGTGTGTGTGTGTGTGTGTGTGTGTGTGTGTGTGTGTGTGCATGATGTTTGTGGATGGGAGGTGGGAAGCATGCTTGCAATGATTGACTTCACGCATTATGCAATCACAACCGCGCGCTCTAACACCTGCCCGCACACCCGCGCACACACGTACGCGCAGGGCCATGCTGCCCTACTTCCGGCGCACCACCGCGCACTACGCCGCCGTGCTCAGCCCCTTCAACCAGGTGCAGATGGCGCTGTGCGGCTGGACCAACGCGCGCACGGTGGCCTACGTGGTGGGCGTGGGGCTGGGGCCCATGCAGGACCCAGGTGCGGGGCGGGGAAGGGGGATGGGGCGGGGGCCGGGGTGCAGCTGAGCTGGGGTTGAAGCTGAGCTGGTGTTGGAGCTGGGCTGAGGAGTCCTGGAACGTGGAAGCACATCAGGCACGGCATCGTTCGCATCAGCGGCAGCAGTGTGCGGGCTCAAAGCATGGCCAGGGATTGAGCCAGGGACATGTGCACGCAACTTTTCAAGACCCGCCAACTTCGCTTTTTAGTCGGTTGGTTTGCACCCTGTCCACAGGCCCGGCGCTGCCGGACTCGGCCTACGCCTACGACGACGCGGGCGACGGCGGGGGCGGCGACTCCGCGGCGCGGCAGCAGCGGGCCGTGCTGCTGCAGCTGCTGGCGGCGCCGCTGCGTGAGGTGTGCGGCGGGCTGGGCGTGCGCGTGGCCGCGTCCGACGTCGACCGCAAGCTCGCGGCGCTGGTGTCCACATTCAGGTGTGGGCGTGTGTCAGGGAGCGCAGAAGGGACCACACGCGTGTGTGTATGTGTGTGCGTGTGTGTGTGTGTGTGTGTGTGTGTGTGTGTGTGCGTGTGAAAGAGAGTGTGTCCCGCAACCACCTCATATACCTCCGTCTGCCCCATGCTGCCTGGCGCCGCCACCCTGCACCCTGCGCTGCCTCGATGTCACCCGGCCTTGCCCGTGACCCCGCCCCTGACCCCGCCCTGCGCCTCTTCACACACACACACACACATACGCACACACACGCACAGGCTGTCCGGGCCGGTGCCCTCCTTCAAGCCGGCCCAGTGGCAGCTGCTGGCGCTGGCGCTGCTGGCGGCTCTGTCGCGACACCACATCCCCGCCCTGAGGACCAGCCTCCTCGCAGCAGCACCTCCCGCCACCGCGGCGGCGGGCGCGACTGCGGCTAGTGGCGCGGGCGCCGGCGACGCGGCGAGTGGCGAGGGGGCGGCGGCGGCGGCGCCGGCGGCGGCAGTTGGTGAGGGCGCAGGCGGGTGTGTGCCGCGGCTGCGCGCGGGTGCCTCCCTGCACGCCGCCAGCGCGCACCCGCGGCTGCTGGGGCTGCTGGAGCGGACGGGCTTTGACGTGCACTACTTGTCGGCCCTGGTGGACCTGATCAGCTCGCCGGACTTCTAGACAGCAGGGGGGGGTGGCGGGGCAGGCGGGAGAGGAAGTTGTGGGGATAGGATGGGTTACAGAGTGTGGAGCAGGCAGGCAGGCGCAGACAGGCAGGCAGGCGCACGTTGACAGGTAGGGGCAGTGTTAAAGACGCCGTTTGTTGCGGCGCGGCGCGGGGCAAATGCGAAAGGTGTTTTGATGTGTGAGGACTTGGTTGTTGGACTAAAGAAAGCGATGAAGCGGGATTGTGTGACTAATGGCCTGCTTGGTGCGGCGGTGCCGACACGTTGGAAACAAGTGTGTGGAGGCGCGATCTAGGGTGGGTGGGGACGGGGCGGTGCGGGGCTGCCAACGATGTGTTTTGCGTGATTCCTCTGAAGCGAGCTCGGGACATTTCTCTCCGGGGCCCTGCCTTGGCTGCTTTGCACAGTGCCGTACCGTAATCTGCAGGATGGCTGGGTGGCTGGTGGGCACACGACTGCCGGGCTGCGTACCGAATGTGTGTCTGTGCTGGCAGGATGCATTTGCGTGGGGGTGGTTGGCGCATCCTAGTACGCAACCGGAGTAATCTCAACTGCTGTTGGTGGCTGTTGCGCAAGCAATGTAGCGATGTCGCACGGCACCCTCGCAATCCGCAGGAGGACTCTTCTTTACTGTTGACACACATGCACTGATGCTTCCTCTCTGTTGGCTCCCTCGCTCTACTTCTCTCCCGTCCTGTCCGGCTCGCACTCTGGTCAAGTCATTCGTCTCAAGCTCACAACCTCTCGAACCCTCTCAAACATGTCATTACAACGCACCACGTCCACCCACTCGGTTATCAAGTCAACTTGCATCTGTCCAGCAGCACAACACCGCACTGCCAACGCAAGCATGAGCAGCACCCCTCACATGCTGGATGCGTCTCTTGCCCTTTCCCTCACCCTCGCGGCCGCTTTCCCGCAGGCCCCAGCACTGCCCCAGGCCCCTGCCCCGCCGCTCTCTTGATCCCTGCCCCTGCCCCTGCCCCCAGCGCCCCCCCTGCCCCCGCTCCTGTCCCCCCTGCTGCTGGCGCGCCCCTGCCTCGTGCCCACTGAAAGAAGTCACAGCGGCCCTGCGGCGGCAGACCATCAGGCCGCGCGCAGCACCAGAACTGGGGGGTTTGGGTGGCGGCGGCAGGTACGGCGGCAGGTACGGCGGCAGACGGGTGACGTTCAGTCCACCATGGGGCGTCGGTGCCGACCACTCCGCAAACAACATCTGCACAACGACATGACACGCGAGACGGTGCTGCGCGCTTCCCCTCTCCTTTGCGCCTTTACCTCCATGAACACACGCGGCAGTGAGCCCCCAAACGCACCTGTCGGCCGTTGTTCTCGCCCTTCTTTTTGACGGTGCGGATGACGCAGGCCTCGCCGTGCCCCGGGCACCTGCAGGAGAGAGCGACACAGAGCCGCCAGGCAAGGCGGGAAGGGAGGGGGCCATTGAAACCTAAACAGGTGGCAGACAAGCCCCTGCAGCAGCCACAGTATGCAGCCACCCACGCACACACACCCCCGCACACACACACACACACATACACGCAACGACGCGCCCGCTCACCTGGGTGGTTTCATCTGGTCCTGGATCTGCCGCCACGCCGCCGCCACCACCACAGACCCCGGCTGTTGCTGCGCCTCCGCGCCGCCACCACCTCCCGCGCCACCACCAACGACAACCGCAGCAGGCTGTGCAGCTGCTGCTGCTGGCCCTGTGTTGGTGGCTGCTACTGCCAGCGGGGCTGCTACAACCGGCACTTGTCGGCCAGTGGTGGCGCGCGGCGAGTTGGGGCTGCAGCAGTCCGGTTGCGACGCCCCTGGCTGTAGCAGCACAAACTGTGGCTGCGACTGCGGCTGTAGCTGGGCCTGCTGTGGAAGTGATAGCCCCGGGTCTACAGGGTCCTGGGCGGTCGTGCCTGCCGCCACAGCCATGCCTGATGCTACTGCCGGTCCCGTTGTGGGCGTGTCCCCGGCATCACCCGTCAGGTCAATGGTCGGCGCGCTACAGCCGCTGCAACCACCGCTGCCGCTACAGCCGCCGCTGCCGCTCGTGAGTCCGGGTGGCATGGAGCCGGACATGGGGCGTAGCAGCTGCGGTTGGCTGCGGCTGCTGCGAGGCGGCACGCCCGCACTTTGCGACCCAGCAGCAGCAGTGGCAGTAGCACTGGCACTGGACGTGGAGTGCGGACCGGGGCCCGGGTGAGGCCGCATGAACATGGTTAGCTTGCGCTGGCTGCTGCTACTGCCGCCGGCGGCAGATGCGGCAGCAGCACCCTTGCCGGACTTGGCTGTAGCAGCTGCGCCCAACCCAGGGCGCGGCGGCAGCTGCGGCCTGCCCACGGCACCCACAGTGCCGCCGCCAGACGGCGGCGGCGCCGCCGCAGCGGCCTCGGCAGTAGCAGTAGCAGACGCGGGCCCCGCGGTGGCGGCTGTAGCAGCGCCGGCCCGTGCCAGGCAGGACAGCAGGGTGGCTTGGCGGCTGGCGTCGAACATGAACCGTGTGCTCAGGGCCGGCGGCGGCGGCAGCGGCTGGCTACTGCTGGCTACCGCTGCCTGAGACTGCTGCGGCTGCCCTGCCGCCGCCGCGGACGCTGCTACAGCCGCTGCCGCCGCCGCCCATTCCTCATCTGGCATCTCAAGGTCCACCCACAGAGGCGCGTGATCGCTGCCCTGGAAGTCCACCATGATATCCTGCGCGACAAAGGAAGTCACACAGACTGACAACATTTAAGGTCAGAGCCGGAGAAGCAGGGTGTAAAAAGGAGCGCAGCAGGCTCCGGAGGTCAAACGCCGCAACGGCCATTGTGCTTGCTCCCTACGCCGCGCTCCTCTGCATCACCGATGTGTTTTGCAATCCAGTGATGCGGAGCGAAAGAGCGACAGGTAAACCGCCCAACTTACCGCGCCAACCACCCACGGCAGGCAGCAGCAGCGGGGCGTCGCTCCCTCCACGCCGCCTCCAGCGCGCGCCCCAGCCCCGGACGGACTGCTGCCATCGCCAGGGACTGCCGGCGCCCTGCCAACTGCAGCAGCGGCGCCTGCGGCGGCAGTTGCAGCACCTGCGGCAGTAGCAGCATCTGCGGCCGCCACTGCCTCGGCTGTTGCCGCCGCCGCCGCCGCCACGGCTCCGGGCGTGCCGTCTGCGGCCAGTATGAGGTCGATGCGCGACCCGAAGTTGTTGACGCGGGCGCCGGAGCTGGTGTTCCAACACGTGTAGGCGTCACGCCTAGACGAGAGGGGCGATTGAGGGAGAGGGCACAGGGAGGCGGGAGGGGAGAGAGAGGGAGGCCGCCGTGCGCATGTGAGCGCAGGTGCGTAGGTGCCAAGGTGCTGGGGAGCTTACTGGGCAACATGCCGGTGTGTAGGTCGGCGGCCGCATGCACGCACAGCTGCGAGCATCGCTCCCGGTCACCTGACACCAACTCCTACGCACGCACACGCACACGCACACGCACACGCACACACACACACGCACCGGGTCGGGTGAAAGGCCCGGAAGGTGTCCACAAAGGGCGGCAGCGCCTGAGCCGTCTGTGGCTGCGGCGGCCGCGAGCGCGCGCCGCCGCCTCCCGCCACCCCGCCGCCCTCCCCACCACCGCCACCGCCACCACCACTGCCGCCGGGCTCATTGCCAGGCCCGATGTCGGACCCAGGCGAAGCTGAGCGCTCCTCCCGCGCCTCCAGAAACCCTCCAGCCCCCGCCTCCACCTCGGCTTCTGCTTGCGCCTGCCGGAGTCCGTCCCACCACCCATTCTCCTCCTCGCTCCCCGCAGCCTCCGCCTCCGCCTCCGCATCCTCTGCAGCTGCTTCCAGGTCGGCACTCCCCAGCCGCCACAGAGCCGCCGCACCCGCCGTCGCCGGAGCGCCTACCGCCGCCGCCGCCGCCGCCGCCGCCGCCGCCGGACCACCTGCCGCCGCTGCGCCCCACTCCGCATCTCCGACCGAGTTGGAGCCGCCGCCGCCACGACCTGGCCCCCTCCCGCCGCCCTCCGCCCCTCCCTCTTCCCCCTCCCGCTCCCCCTCCCGCCTCTGACATTCCCGCCCCCGCCCCCGGCCCCCGCCCCGCCGCAACAGCGTGTTTAGCCACAGCCGGTCGGGCCGGTGCGGCTCAAAGGTGCGGGGTGTGGCTCCGGCCCTGTCCGCCGCTGCGGGGCTGATGTTGAAGTCGCCCAGCACCACCAGCCGCCGGCCGGCCGCCAGGAAGCCGTCCAGGCGGTGCTGCAGCGCCTGACGCAGTGGGAGGCGTGGGGAGGGAGGGAGGGGGTGGACACCGTGCATGAGGGGGTGTGCGGCAGGGTGTGGTGGTATGCGGCAAGGTGTGCAGGTGTGGTGGCTGTGGAGGTATGGTGGGGCTGCCGCGGGTTTGGACGGCGGGTTAAGTCACCGGGGGACACACGAGGTCGCAGCGGAGGTGCGGTTGTGAGCGCCACCGCCATCCCTCATTCCACCTTTCCTCCTCCAGTCCTCCTCCTCGTCTTCCCCCTCCCCCTCCTCCTCCTGCAGCACACCACCGTGACAAAGACACCCCTACACATTGACCCCGCACATGCACACACACGCACATACACACACACACACACACACACACACACACACACACACCCACACCCACACCCACACCCTCACACACACCCACACAACTACAACCCCCCACACACAAACCAGCCCCACCCTGAAGAAGGTCATCTTGAAGGCGCCCCGCTCCTCCGCGCGCTCCTCACTGGTGATGGCGGGGCCGTACACGTTGACCAGCACCAGCGCCCCGTGCTCGGTGATCACCACACGCCCCTCGCCGTCCAGAGCCCGGAGCTCCTCGGGACCCAGGCCCAGACCGGAGCCGCGCCAGAAGCGAGGGCCCGGCGCCGCGCCCACCGCCGGCGCCGCTGCGACCGCTGAGGGTGCGGGGGCTGCTGCGCCGGCCCCTGCATCGGGTGATGCTGACTGCTGCAGTGGTGGCAGGGGTGGAGGTGGCTGGGGGGCGCTGCCGCAGCCGTTGCCGTTGCTCCCGGGTCCGGGTCCGGGTCCGGGTCCGGGTGCTAGCAGGGCGCCTGTGAATCCCTCCTCCGCCGCCAGCGGCAGTGCTCCGGGCGCACGACGGCAGAAGGTGGCCACTCCCGAGTAGCCCACCCTCCCGCGGGTGAAGGCGAAGAACGACTCCCTGCGTGCCGGGGGGCGCAGGGCGGTTGGACGGGAGCTCGGGGGGGTCAGGGAGTGGGGAGGCATGTGTGCCGGATTGCGCTACGTGCAGTGCCCGGCCAGTCTGCCCCAGCCACACGACCTGCCCATTTCTACCCAGCCCTCGGGCCCCCACCTCGCCCCCATCTATCCCCCCCGCTTGCCCCCACCTTCGCCACCCCCTCGGCCACCCCCGCTCTGCATAGCCGCCCGGCCTCTGCCCCCTGCACCCTGCCCCCTCGCACCAGCCATCTGCGAGCGCCAGCTCCCGCTTCAGGTCAGCCCGCGTCAGCTTGTGCTCCTGGATGCATAGCACGTCAGCTTCCAGCGCCGACAGGAACTTGTCCAGCGAGCCAAAGTGCGCGATTACTCTACGGAGTCCGTTTACGTTCCATGAAACAATCCGCAGCCGCATTCTTGTTTGCGTCGGCCCGTCGCGCCGAATTGCTGAAGGCGCCTGGCGTGGCCGCACTGACCTACATTTAAAATCTTTAGCACCCACGCTTTGTGATAGACTGCAGAAACGAAAGAACCTTTATGCCCAAGATGAGAGTTGGATGCACCGCATAGCGCATGGGCGCGCCAGGGCGCGCTGCCCAATCCGAGCTTCCATCGTCCCCTGGCCACGACTCCGCAGCACAAACCAGGCAAAGCAGTATGTGTATCAGATGCCCCGCGTTCTCAGACACATAACACAGCACGGGGCAGCGCTGGCACGTTAGCCATGGATGGACCCAACGTCGGCAGGCGGGCAGGGCCAGCAATCAGAGAGTGTTCGCATGTCCTGGTGCTTGTATCTTCCCAATAGATGATAACACAAACAATAAGCGGATAGGTGCCTGCGGCCCACAGCCACGGGCAGTTGACAGACGGTTGGCACGGCGCCTGCCAGGCGCCCACACAAACAACCCTTGTGCCCCGCATCATCCATCTGCGCGTACAGTGAGACTCCGGGTAAATAAGACAACTAAGCTGCATGAAAAGGCCATGGAGCAAAAGCCGTTGCCGAAGGATGGTCTCAGCCTGCTCTGAAAGGGCCAAAGGCTGTTTCGGGCCTTTTGCATCGTGGGCAGCGACTTGATACAGCCTATTATAAACCGTGATATACTCTCACATGTCCAAAACCTTCAGTAGTCAAGACTCAACATAGCAACCATGGAGGTTAAGCTCGCTCTAATATCAGCGGCGCTTGCTGCACTGGTGACCGCTGTTATCATGCCCTATACCGATCCAGAGGTAAATCAAGAGTGCATGACTAGTTTAGGGCGTCTACTAGAAAATGCACTCGACGACCATGCGCCGGTGCAGCTAGTTACTTGCCGCGGCTATTGTTGTATCGACAAGCAAAAGCTTATAGCCAAGCCATGCCGATCTCAGCCACTCGACCCCTTACCCCACGTGAGCCCCCCTTTCCTCCCGCCCGCCTGTTCCTCCTGCCCTCTGCAGAACCTCGCCAAGCTCTCGCAGCACCCCGTGGCTGGTCTAGTGCTCAACACCACCGCCGATGCCTTCTACGCCTTCGGCACCTGGGTCGGCGGCGGCGACGGCGACGACCCCGCCGCCGGCGGCCCCAGCCTCCGCGACTACTACCCCCTCACGCTGCCGCCGCGCGACCCCGTCAGCGGCAGCGCGCGGCAGCGGCAGCAGCAGCAGCGGCGGCGGCGGCGGCGCGTGGTGGAGCCGGAGCTGGATTGGGCTGACCCGCGTGTGTGGGAGGCGCAGACGCTGCAGGCGCGGGTAGCGGCGGCGGGGGCGGGGGCGGGGGAGGGGGAGTCGCCATACTACAGCGCCACCGACATTGACACGCTGCTGGGCTGGTGCGGCGACCTGGCCACAAAGGCTGCAGCAACCGAGTCCACAACAGAGCCTACAACAGAATCCGCAGCTGTATCCGGATCCGCAGCTGCATTAGGATCCGAATCCGCAGCTGGGGCTGGAGCCGGTGCTGCGGGTGCCGCTGGCGGAGCTGCGGGCGGCGGCGGTGCGGGTGCGGGCACGGACGCGGCGGCGGCGGTTCACTTCCGTGCTCTGGTGCGGTGGCTGGCGGCTGCGGGCGGGGACGCCAGCAAGGTGGCGCCGGGGGTGGACGGCAGCGGCGTGCGCGGCCTACACGTGAGTGGGGGCCTGGGGGGTGGGGGGTGGGGGGCAGGAGGGGGTGGAGGGGGTGGAGGGGGTGGACAGGGGGTGGAGGGGTCGCGATGCCTCGATCTTCTTATGCCAGCGGTGCTCCTTGCGTTTGGGGTCCCTTCATTCCTCTAGGTTTGTGTGCTGGCACTCCCCCCCCTCCAAACAATCCCCCCCTGCCGCCTGCAGACTCGTGTGGACGTGGCTGAGGGCGAGACGGTGTTGTCGGTGCCGCTGAGCCTGGGCCTGTCCATTGCCAGCTTCAGAGCGGGTGCGGCGTGCGGGGCGTGTGCGGGGCGTGTGGTTGAGAGATGGGGAGGTGGCGAGGTGGAGGCTGGGCGACGGGAGGAATGCTTCTCAGTCTCGGATTGGGCGCCCTGATCTATGCCACATCCCTTATCCCTCCCACCTCCTCCTTCCCTCCATCCCTCCCCTTCCCACCTTCCTTTCCTCCCACCTTCCTCCCCTCCCCTTCCCTCCCCTCCCCTTCCCTCCCTCTCCACCCCCCCTGCAGCCCGCTACGCCGCCGCCGCCGTGACGGGCTGGTCGCGGCAGCCCTCTGCCGACCTGTTCCTGGACCCGCTGGCGCTGGCCTACGAGGCGGCGGTGCACGGCGCGCGCTCGCCCTGGGCGCACTACCTGTGCCTGCTGCCCAGGAGCTTCCCAGGACTGCCCATGCACGCGGGGTGGGTGCGGGCCTGCGGGGGCGGGGGACAGGAGGATGGGGGCGAGGGGTGGTGGGGAGTGGGGCATGCGGCATGTGGGGGAGGGGCAGGCGCAGGGTGATGTTGTCGTATCCCACACAGTCCACATGCCCCTTGTGCTCCCTTCTCACACACACACATACACATATACACACACACACACACACACACACACACACCGTAAACCGTCGCTTTGCTGCATCGCATACACTGTCTTTGCGCAATGTTTTCCTTGTGCTCTTTAACACACGCACACACACACACACACACACACACACACACACACACACACACACACACACACACACACACACACACACGCACACAGGCTGTCTGACGCGCCGCTGCTGGCCCCCCTGCCGGGCCTGCGCCGCCTGGCCGCCAAGCGCCGCGCCGAGGTGGCCCTGTACGGCAGCGCCCGACTGGCCCGGGCCGCGCTGGCGGACATGCCCGGAGGCCGCGCCGCGCTGCTGCGACTGGCCACCGCTACTGCCAACAACACGGCGGGCTCCGGCAGTAGCAGCGGCAGTGGCAGTAGCAGTGGCGGCAGTGGCAGTAGCAGCAGCGGGCGGGACCTGTGGATGTCGCTGTGGCACTGGGCCTACGCGGCCGCCAAGACGCGCACAGTCAGTGTGGCGGCGGCGGAGCTGCGGGCGGGCGGCGGCGTCGGCACGCCCGGGGAGGACAAGCTGGGGCCCATCAAGGTGCCGGTGGCCATTCCCGAGTGGGCGGAGGTGAGAGCAGGGGGGCGGCCTGCTCAGCGGCTGCACTGCTGCTTGTGGTGACGGTGGTGGTGGTGGTGGTTGTGTTTGTTGGGTTTGTTGGGTTGGTTAGAACGCGAAGGCGCGGTTGCAAGCCATTTGCTTGCAGTCACTTCGCCACCCTTCCATTGTCTCTGACCGTCCTTTCGTTCTAAGCATGGCCACAACCCTGCCCCCGTGCCCCGCCACCCCGCCCCACCCCGGGCCCCACCCCTTCAGGATTTCGGCGTGATGATGCCGGTGTTGGACCTGGCCAATCATGCGTTCCTGGGCGAGGGCGCAAACGTGCTGTACGAGGTGCGTGTGGCCGCGTGCGTGTGTGTGTGTGTGTGTGTGTGTGTGTGTGTGTGTGTGTGTGTGTGTGTGTGTGTGTGTGCGACCGTCTGAGACCTCAAACCCCCGGTTGGGACGAAGGACTAAGCAGCCGCACCCTGCCCCACCCGCCTGCCCCGCTCCGCCACTCCGTGCTGCCACAGATCCTGCCACCTAGCAACCCCGGTGACGGCTGGGCTGCGGTGCTGGTGGCGGCTCGCCCCATCGCGGCCGGCGAGCCGCTGTTGTTTGACTACGTGGCGGGGGCGGAGGACGGCCCCAGCGGCCTGACGTGCACGGACAGGTGCGTGTGTGTGTTAAAGAGCACAAGGAAAACGTTGCGCAAAGACAGTGCGTGTGTGTGTGTGTGTGTGTGTGTGTGTGGTGGGTGGAGGGCGGGAGAGGGTGTGCTGCATGGTGTGTGGGAAGGGTGCGGACGTCGCAGCTGCAGCGGATGAGGTTGCACTGTTGCACGGGAAAAGTAGGGCTGATGCGGAGCTGAACGTATTGTGCATGTGTACTCTGTCTCTCTCTGTGTCCCGCCAGGTGGCTTGAGGAGTACGGCTTCATGCCGCACTCCTCCGACCCGCACCGCGAGTGTGACACATTCGACATCAGCCGGTCACAGCTAGCCGCCGCGCTGGCGCAGCTGCTGCCCGCCGCCTCTGGCGCCGCCGCCGCCGCCTCTGCATCTACCGGCGACTCCCAGGGAGCGGCCGCGAGAGCGGCCGCGGGCGCGGCCGCGGGGGCGCAGGCGGGGTCGGGGCCGAGTGAGGCGCTGCTGGCGGCGCTGGTGGATGCCGGACTGGCACGTGTGGCGCACGTGCCACCCAGCGCCGCCTCCTGGCCCAGCCCCAACACGGCCGGCGGCGCGGCGGCGGCGCCGGCGGCTGACCCGTCCTCGCCCCCGCGTCTGGAGGTGCTGGTGCGGGCGCCCAGTGCGGAGGAGGTGGAGGAGGGGTCGGGCAGCCACGTGCGGCAGCGGTGGGTGGTGCTGTCGTGGCTGGCGGAGGCGCTGCAGGGCGCCGCGGAGGCGGCGGAGGCGACGGAGGCAGCGCAGGTGGAGGCAGCGCAGGTGGAGGCAGCGCATGTGGAGGCAGCGCAGGTGGAGGCGGTGGAGGCGGCGGGGGCGGGGCGGGCGTTGGCGGCGGGGCTGCGGCGGCTGAGTGACGAGCCGGAGGAGGTGTTGGCGGCGCTGCTGGAGGTACGGCGGCGGGAGCTGCTGCAGCTGGAGGCGGCGGCGAGGGTGGGGCCGGGGGCGAGCGGGCCTGGCGGGGAGCTGCGGCGGGGGGTGGTGGGCGTGGCGGAGGTGGCGCGGCGCGCGGTGGACCGGGCGCTGGCGCAGGAGCGGGCGCGCATAGCCAGGTAGCAGCTGGTGGGGGGCTGACGGGGGCAGGATTGGGCGGGGTCGAGGTAGGAAAGTTTTGACGCGGGGGTGGATAAGTTGGTGGCGCAGGAGCAGCCTTGGGCCAAAATGCTCGGCAGGAAGAGGCCCGGCCTGCACGGGAGAAGGGTAACAGTCGCCAGAGCGGGGCCCGGCGAGACAGGCTTAGGCACTGGCTGCTGGATATAGCTGCATGCTGAACGGCCACCGCTTATGCCAAAGTGCCGGAGGGCCGAACGAGGGCCGAACCCTCTTTCCGAGTCAGGATGCCCGAAATGAAGTGTGTATGGCTTGCCGCCGGGCCGAGCAGCTGAGCAACCCGGTCGCGATGTATATTGCAAGCTTAGTAAGCTGGTAACCTAGGCCTCATAGACCGAACGCAAAGAACGCAAAGCGACGGAACGGTTGGTCGTGTTATCTGCCAGCTATAGAAACCGCTTTTTGGGAGGCGGGCAGACGCATGCAGCTGAGCAGGCATCGAGTATAGTACCGCATTAGCGCATGTTGTATCATATATACAGAGAACCTCAGCTGCGCCGACTGAGCCCATTTAACGTGACTCGCTAGACATCCGCGACCAGCCATGGCGCGCTCAAACACACCGCCGGTAAAAGCTATCAGGTGGCACCTGATGGAAGTATGTCTTGCTATTTTGCTGCTGGGCACAGTCGCTATGGCAAAGGGGCCAGTTGCCGCGCCCGATAAGCCCATTCGCGTGTGTGTCCTGGACTCCCCGCCCACGGTGGGGCTCAAGAACGGTGTCAAGCTCAACGATGGTCAGTCGCTGACGCCAAGCGCTGCCAAGGACAACCTGCAAGGCATGGGAATCGATATGGTGGTGAGCGTCGGGGCGCGGATGCCATCCGCAGCTAGGGCTGGCGGTTCTGTGCGGCGCGATCGCTGCCGGGCGCATTTGCATCGTTGCTATACATTTAATTGGCGTCTTCATGTGAACGCGCTACATGGCGAACCGTTTTAGCCATCACGGAGTTGACCTTTTTGTCGGGCACGTCGCGTGCCGCTGACGCCCGTTCCCATGCCCTCGTGTGCCCCTTGTCGCTGCCCCGCGCGGCCGCGCCCCTTGTCGCAGGACGTCCTGTTTAACCAGATCCTTAAGTGGAACTTCACAATTGTCTACTACACCTTCGCGCAAATGGGCTTCTCGCGCATTCTCTACGACGTCCGTGTCCAGGAGAACTGCGATGGTGGGAGACGTGGCACGCGTGCCCCGGCGCTCGCTCGTGCACCAAGACTTTTTTTGCCGAACCCACCCACGTCCCCATTCCCGCAGCTGCTGCCTTCGAGTACCGCTAGACGCTGACCTCGTGCATTGCCGCCTTCAGTCCTTGCCTCCCTGCCCCCTCTCACCTTCCTTCACCTTCCTGTTTCCTTGTCCTGTCTCCTCCTACCTCCTCCCCACATGCAGTTGCGGTTCAGTCGTTTTTCATCTCCGCAAGTCGCGACCTGTGCACCAAGGCCTGCCCGCTGCCCGACAACAGCACAGTGCTGCAGTCCGACTCAGACTACGAAAAGGTGTGTGGGAGAGACACAGGTGGTGCAGCGTTACGGAAGGATGGATGTTGGGGACGGGAGCCCGCCCCATGCTCTGCTGTTGCTCTTGCTCATGCCCCTTCCCTGACTCCGGCACTGCTGCCGCCCCTGCTGCATACAGTTCGCGTGCTGTGTGGATTTCTCCCAGCCCTTCTACGACGGCGGTTGGACCATCACCTCAAAGATCTCCGACGGTTCCAACGGTTAGTGGGGGCGTCGCCGGAGCGAGGCATCCCCATCCTGCCTGCCACTTGCGCACCCCTGATGAGCACGCAGCAGCCCTGACGCAGGACCCTACCTCTCGCACACACCCTTACTCACGCGCCCACCTGCTACCCCTCCCCGCCCCCTCCCCTTCCTGCTTGCCCCGCCGCAGTCAACTACTTCTCCGTGTTTTTCCAGCGTGACATTGTGCACATCATCGCCGTCGCGGTGATCACCACCTTTGTCATTGCGCACGTGGTGTGGCTGGTGGAGCGATGGGGCCCAGGCCACGTGTGGGTCGAGGAAGAGGTGCGGGAGAGCAGGACGGCGCAGGGGAATCAACCCATATGCACACACGTGTACCGTGCCCATCCAAATGGACACTCGCTTACTCGCGCACACGCCCTTCACATTCCGTACATACTTGCTTGCCCTCCTTCCACATCTTCCGTCCAGGAAGCACTTTATTGCTCACCACCCGCGTTTCCAACCCATTCACTGCTGCATGCAGGACGCTGTGGTTGACCCCAACTCCGACCTTGCCTCCAGCGCCTTCTCCAGCAAGTACCTGGATGCGCTACGTGACGGCGTGTGGTTCTCATCCAACGTGCTGCTCAACGGAGTCATTGCGCCCGAGAAGCGCATCCGCACGCCGCTCGGCCGACTGATTATCACTGTGTGGGTGAGTTGTGCGTGTTGTGCGCGCGAGGGTGCGGCGTGGCAAGACCCGCCGGCCGCGGGAGTGTTGAGCTTGACCCAATGACCCTTCCTGTGCGCATGCAGTCTACAATTGTCCCTTGGGCTCTGTCGTGCATCTAGCTTTATCCTAATGCCCTCTGTCCACACACGCACACATACTGCCGGGCAAGGCTACATTTGTCGCAATAGCAGTATAGGCTAGTGTAAAACACCGTGCGCACCATGGTATGGGTCCCCTTCAAAGTAGTTCGCGTCACTGTTCGCGTCTCGGCACTCGCGTCACGATACGCGGTCAGACGCCCCCTGACGCATCCTGACGCGCTGAGACGCGCCGAGACGCGATTTTCCCGTCGTTACAGTGCGCAGTGTCCCTTGGGCACTCATCTACACACCCTCACCCTCTTCCAACGCCCTCTCCCCAACCACACACTTGTGCGCAGGTGCTGTTTGGCATCTTCCTGATTTCGTTCGTGACCTCCATTATCTCGTCCACGCTGACGACCGCCCAGCTGTCAGCCAGCCAGATCCTAACCGCTAACGACCTGGCCGGTCGCACGGTGTGCCTGGAGGAGGGTGAGCCATACGCGCATGTGCCGCCATTCTCATGCAGTCTATCACTTCGCCCCGCGCCCTTCCACCGCCTCATCCCTTCCCTCCTCTTTCCACTCATCCGCTCGCTCATCCCACTAGGCTTTTACAACTTCTTCTTTGACTCCAACTTTCCTGGAATCGGCGTGTCCAAGGTGCTCGTGCCGCACCTCTCAGACTGCTTCGAGGTGAGCACGCACGCAGACTGGACTGCAACCTTCGGCCCTTCCCTCCTTCCAATATACACGCGCCAACCGGCCACCTCTTCTCCTCAATCCCAACCCCCTCCCTCATCAGGAGCTCAAGGGCGGCAGTGCCGAGGCCGTGTTTGGCGTCCGTGACTACTCCATTGACTACTTCTCCCAGGGCAAGGGCCGCGGTCTGCTGGTCTCGCCCACCATCTACCCGCAGCCGTACGGCATGGTCTGGTCGCAGAGCTGGGAGTACGGCAGTGCCGTGAACGAGGCACTGCTGCTGTACCGCGAGGTGAGGGGGCTAGTAGCGTGTGTTCATGTTGTGCTCTATCAAAGCCGCCTTGCCTGGCGCAGCCCTGCTACCCTGCCATAACTCGTCACGACACGCGCCCGTGCCGTACCCGTGTTTACCCCACCCCACCAGGACGTGTACGCCACCACCCCCTCCTACCGCGACTCCAAGCGCCGCTGGTACGCCGGTGATGCCAGCCAGATCGCCTACGGAGGCACGGCCAAGCAGGCACAGAAGGTGAGAGCGGAGGTGGCGTGCGTGTGTGGATGGGCTCAAGAAAGATCGATGTGTGCACGTCTGGGTTTCTTGACTCGGATTGCCCTGCAATCACCCGGCCGGCCTCTCTTTCTTTTCGCATGCGGTATGATAACATCTTCCCACCCCTTGCGTGTGCGTGCCCCGCTTCCCTCCTCCCTATGATCCAGGTTTGGAACTGGGCCCTGGTGTACACGGCTGTGGGCCTGGTGGCGGTGTACGTGTGTCTGCAGGTGCTCGTGTACATCGGCGGCCGCTTCGCACACGACGCGGCAGACGACGAGGAGGATGTGGCTGCCACCGGCAGCGGCGACCTCCGCACCGACTCCGGCCACAGTGGCGCCAGCCTCACCCGCGCCAAGTCCGTCAAGGCCGCGCTTGGCACCTTCGCCAGCAAGATGACGGCACGCCAGCCCTCCACCCGCGTCACGCCCAACCACTCCACCGGACAGATCGCCACCCCCTCCTTCACCGCACGCCAGATGATGCTGAGCAGTGGTGTAAGCGAGAAGGCGTTGATGATGGCTTCGCAGCCATCTCTCAGCACCATGGGCAGCCAGATGCTACCACTGCCCGGCATGGGCATGGGCAGCGGCTCCGGCGGTGGCGCCGTGCCGGCTGTTGTCATTCCCAGCAACCGTGCCCAGACACTGGGCAGCGGTGGCGTGCTGAAGACTGCGAACGGCAGCGTCGGTGGCAATAAGGGCAACGGCGTAGGTGGCGGTAGCAGTGGCGGCGTGCGCAGCCCCAGTTTCATGCTGCGGAGCGCGGCTGGCAGCGCCAGCCGTGTGCGCATCGTGACTGAGACCAGCAACCGAGTGGAGGACTTCCGGCAGGAGGAGGACGGCGGCGGCGGAAAGCAGAGCGTGTGATTGATGAGCTAGACATGCATGATGGCGAGCGAGCGGCCTGCGGGGAGCTGCTGTTGCTGTGGTACTGGATGGGTTGCTCCGGTGTGCGTGCGTGAGTGCGTCTGTGATGAGGCACCGGTGGGTGTGGCTGGCAGGTGTGAACGCCGTACGAAGCAAGGGTTCCTAATTGCGTGCAATTGTGACGGCATGCCAGTGGGCACTTGTAATTCATGGGATGCGGATTCAACCTCACCTACCCCCCAGTGTAACAGGTCCCCCAACCAGATAATGGCTGGGGTCCAAAGGTTGTGTCAATTTGGGACACTGCCCAAAACTGAAGTGAGCCCGGGTTGCTGCTGCTGCTGCTGCCGTGCTGCTGCATGTCGATCGATGACAGCTAGCAGTCAGCAGGCAAGGATGCATAGACTGCATACCTTGGGCCACACCTCACGCCACCTCCAACGGCTGGGGTGATGGCCACGCACAGGGTGATAGTGCTGCATACCTGAGTGGCCTGATCCACACCAGCCTTGAATCGGTACAGGCGAAGCTGCGTACCGCGTAGCCGCTGACCCAGGCTGACCCAGGCTGACCCGCCCTCGTCCGCAATGGCCGACACGCTGGAGCTTAGTCCCACCGGCCACAGCACCTACCGTCGCCTTAATGCCGTCACGCAAGTCTTCACCCAAATCCTTGCGGAAGTCGGTCAGCGACACATTTTTTGGGCTGAGCCCCCTGAGCAGGGGTACCCCTGCCCCTGAGCGAAAAGCGATCCAGGGGGGCGAAGCCCCAAAGGATCGCCCCTGTCCGTGCCTGCCTGCCTGCCTGCCTGCCTGCCTGCCTGCCTGCCTGCCTGCCTGCCTGCCTGCCTGCCTGCCTGCCTGCCTGCCTGCCTGCCTGCCTGCCTGCCTGCCTGCCTGCCTGCCTGCCTGCCTGCCTGCCTGCCTGCCTGCCTGCCTGCCTGCCTGCCTGCCTGCCTGCTGCCTGCCTGCTGCCTGCCTGCCTGCCTGCGTGCGCAGCGGAGAGAGCAAGCAAGTCCACGTGGAGGAGGTAGAAGAGCGCTGCGATGCGCCGCCCAAGAAGCGGCGCCGGCGCGCAGGTTGATGCCGGCCGGTGTCTAGTGAGCGTCTTTGCTGGTGTAATAGCACCGCACAGTATGTGGTAGGCCGCAGCAGGGGAGGGGGGTATGCAACTCGGCCTGGATCCAGCCCGGGCTGCATGGGACCCGGCCAAAAGGTGTTCGGACCCCTCAGCGCCTGCTCCTGAGACTTTATTATTGTAACCTGGACAAATGTGTAGTCATATGAACCGACAGATGTCGCTAGGAATGGGGCGCAGGCCCCTCTGTAACATTTCGAGTGTTTGGGAGCCATCTTCGGCCGTTTTGGACCACCGACCGATCTATATAGCATGGACTAGTGGAATGGGCTCGAAAGCTAGTCGCCAGGCGATTCGCCGCGCACTGGAGCTGCTGTGGGCCCTCAAAGCAACGGCAAGTCGGGGGTAATCGGCCCTTTGCGGGCTCGCTGGGCATTCTAAGGAGCTGCCAGCAGCTACCAGAGTACCGCAAGGACAATAAGAAGCCCTGGCTTGGGCTGGCGTGGCCTTAGAAGTCTCAAGGACGCGGCCGGTGTGGCATTAGTTCCCGCCCGGACATGCCCCTGGCGTCGCGAACGTCCATATGGCGTCGCCTCCGGCTCTCCTGCCGTGGTTAGGTGTCTTGGCCAAATAGACATCTGTATGAACACTGTGCGCCTGGCCCGATATAGTTTAGACGTGCGCAGACGGTCTGCACTAAGGTCGCGAAATTCCAGGGGTTTCGCGTTGCGGACTTGCGTAGCTGCGCTAAATCACTGGGACGCCGTTGTGTCCTACAATTATGTGAGGTTCCTCATATACAGAGCTGATTGCCAGGGCCTTAGAGAGGACCGGTGGCTCCAACCAGAATGCTGGCACATTCTTGCATCGCCAGGACCGCCCAAGCGAAATTCCCTGGTGGTTTCGTGTCTTGGCCAACTAGAGGTGCAGGGGATCCTAACGCGCTTGTCACATCGACAAACGGTTGAGATTTGGGGACATGCACTAAGGTCGCGTTTTCCGTGCCATTTCGCCGCCCTATGGCGCCCGCCCGCGTGCCCCGGTATCCGCACATCAGCGTGTGGGTTGAGCGCCAAACACTGCCTGTGACCGTAGTTCGGTGGTATGCATAAATGGGAGGCGCCAGGCGCCAAGGGGTGGTGTGTAATGGCACCTGTGTGCCCTTTCCCATATCGCCTTTCACCCTCCCTGTCCTGCTGCCTGCCTCTCTTCCCTGCCGCAGATTCTCCTAGTATACCTGAGCATCAGCCCACAAGTTACAACATTCAGTTTAGCCATGGGCCGGGATGAGCAGAAGCAGTACTTGCACTGCGACACGTGCGGTAACAAGGTGCTCTCGTACAGCTTCATCCGCGTCTGGAACCACCGGTTCGCACTACCTCAGCGCCACCATGGAGCCCAGCAACCCAGTGCTTCCCATTACTCCCCAGCCGCCGCCGGCGAAGGTTGGCTTGCGCATTCGTTTCACCCAGCACAACAGCACTGTGCAAGCAGAGCTACAGCAAGGCTATGAGGAGGAGCAGGCGCGGAACCAGTATCGGGGCCACTATGCAGCACACTTCTTGTCGCGGGCTTGGTGAACACGAGCATCGCGGCTGGCGCAGCGGCACAGCCGCGTGTATATGGCACGGAGGTACAGCTGCATCAGCAGGCGCCGGGGTCAAGAAGCGCTGTAGTGCCTGTGGCTGCTGCTGCAGCCGCTGCTCCACAGCAGCATGTGCTGCGGCGCAGCCACCGCAGGAATGCTTCCAGCGTCAGCGGTATCGACCTTGACACTTTCGAGCCGCCACCACCGGATAAGCAGTTGGAGACGCCTGCTGCGCCGTCACCGCCAGCGCCGGAGCAGCTAACAGCTGCACCCGCCACAGAGGACGCCGTTGCTGCAGGTTTGACGGCGGTGCCAGAACCGGAGGCAGCTCAGCTGCGCCCAGTCCTGCGGGCCGTGTCAGGCTAATGGGCTGGCACCACGCCATCTGCTTGCGAGCTGGTGCTGTATGCTATCCTCTGCCTTCGTTTCGCAGACGTTGTGGCGGTCGGCATCAGTGTGGCCCAAGCCCGGGCGCGCCAAGCGCGGGCTCCCCGCAGAGGCACCGCCCGCCCAGCGCGAGGGAGTGCGCAAACGGCTGCCATCTGTGCGCCTGAACGACGGAGTGCATTGGTTTCTGCAGTGCATTGGTTACTGATGTCGTAACCACCATATCATCTAGCAAGATAGAGCTGTGATGGGCATACCCAATTCTTTGCAAGCTTTTCGCATGTACTACATGAATGAACACAGCAGTCTGAACGCCGCGCCCGGCATGCATACAGCATGCGCGCGGGACTCCATAGTGAGGACTGATCCAAATGTCTTTATTATGTATGTACGTCGTGTAGCACATCACCTAGAAGTGCATGTAGCTTTGCTTCGGGCGCGCATGCGTACCGTAAGGAACCTTGACATTCATGGCCGATATTCTCTCATTTCTAGTACCAGGGAAGCCTTCCCTAGTACCGTACAGTGCAGTATGGAGTCGGAACTAAACAACGCAATGAGCACGGAAGGGAAGAACGCCGTGGCCGTACAATGCAGCATGGAGTCGGAAGTGGAAAGAAGTGAAGGGCAGCATGGCTGAGAGTGCAGCGTCAGCACAGCATGTAGCATAGAAGCGATGACACGGTTTATGACTTGTATATGTACACAGAGGCAGGTGATATTAAAGGCGGCAGTGAGGGTGTTTTGTTTATCCGCACAGAAGCGTGGAGATGGGCTGAGGCAGCACGCCCCTGGCCAACCAAGGGATGCACACAGTAGGCATCAGGGTAGACGACCATACGTGGACACTCACGAGATGCAGGTACGGGCAGGGTAGGCATCAGGGTAGGTAGTACACGCATGGTGGGGGTGTTCATACATGCACCAGGAGACCGGAGCATGTGCACAGGAGTCACGAGTCCCCCGGCCAGGAGGTGCATACCAGCGCAGCCGTGCTGGCGCGCACGAAGCACAGTGGAGGCATGTAACGAACTTTTAGCAGAAATCGTGTGTTTCACGGCTGTGGGCTTCACGCTTTGCGCCCAGGGGTAAGGTGCCTCGTCCAGGGGCCCTCGCCTGAAAGCGCGGGACGCACGCGCGCGCTGACACCAACAGACACGGACCAAACCCCTAAATATGGCATCGGGACGTATGCGTAGAGGTGTGGGCAGGGGCCGCTGGGTTCTCTGGGCCTCGGAAAGGGCACCAAACGGCCATTTCCGCGAAGGGTCTGAAGGGCACCGGGCATCGCTCCTGAGAGGCCGCGCCCTTCGCTTTCTGGTGTTCACTTTAATTCAACAGGAGGCAGCAGGCCTTCTGAGTTGATCACAAGTGTCCGGAATTTCGTTCCCCGTGTTTCAAGCGCGCGCACATTGGCCATGGCCGACTCACTCGACGCACTCGTTTCTGGGCACCTGTCGGTTCATATGACTACACATTTGTCCAGGTTACAATAATAAAGTCTCAGGAGCAGGCGCTGGGGGGTCCGAACACCTTTTGGCCGGGTCCCATGCAGCCCGGGCTGGATCCAGGCCGAGTTGCATACCCCCCTCCCCTGGGCCGCAGCATGAGTGATGAGGAATGTTGTTGTAAGAGGGTTTGCTGTTTGCTTGATTGCTGGCTGTGCTCTTGCTTACTTGGCAGCGGGACGAGGCTGGACACATTGGGGGCCGTGCCTGTACGAACCGACCCCGGCTATGTCCGGGAGATGAGGTTGACGCTTGCGGCCTCAGACTCAGACGTACGTGGCGTGGGCTCAGCCCACTTTTCCCATGCGAGGGGGATCATATACATACAGGGACTTGCAAAGTGCATGGTCGGAATGCTTGGCAGGTTTCACGCGAGGGGGCTGTACTTTTGGGCATGAGCATGAGCATGTTACATGGCTTGAAGCAAGTCCATGCGGCGACTTTTGGGCGAAATCGGCGAGCACAGCGCAGCGAATGTTGCAACGAGTTGTACAGCCCCGCTTCGACCTTCCGCAGAGTGTTTGGTCCCAGTTTACGCCATGGTTATCCCGGGGCGGGAGCGGTGGCGTGTTTGCGGGGGGTTCAGGGGGCGAGCGGGGGGTTCAGGGGGCGAGTGGAGTTCAGACCCCTACGCCGTGTGGGGGGTCGGACTGGGTGGAGAGACTCAACCACAACAATGCGTGCGCCTTCTCTTTCTAGCACTACTGTATGTGTTTATGATGCATCTGCTCAGATCTGCTGTGCAAGTTTTGTTCCCTGCAAGCCACAGGCGCGCACAAGAGCGCGCAGGTGCCGGCGCAATTGTACGCGCATGCCAAAAGCGAAATCAGTCGGTTCCCACGTTCCGACCGATATGTCCATAATGATATCTTAGTCGCCACTGGCTGTTTTGTGATATACCAATAGAGTCAAGCTGAGCTGGCGCGGACATGGACAAACAGGAGTACCTGCAAAGCTTCTATGGCTACAAAATACTCGCGCCGGCGGACGTAGGCACGTTGATGCTGCGGCCGGACCCCGATGACAAGGAGCGCATTCAGGCCCTCGTTTCGTGCGATGGCGATATTTACCCGCTCTTCGGCGCCAATTCGCACACGGACTTTAGGCTTGGCGAGTCGCTCGAGCTGTTCTGGGCAGCTTCTAGTGACGGTGGGCCACGTCTTCGCTTCAATGCAGACGACATGGATATGACTGAGTCCTGCTGGGACCCCTGGTCGGCCTCGCTGTATTTGATTGTAAGAAACGCAGTGCTGCGGATGCGGGGCGATGAGCTGGAGCTGGTGGCGGGCAGCATCGAGGAGGAAGGCGACGAGGACGGCGAGGGTGCAGCGGCCCGCTTTGCACAGCCGAGGGCGATCGCGGCCGATGGAGCCGGCAGCCTGCTGCTCGTTGACAGTCGGGGCCATGACCAAATCCGCAGGCTGCAGCTGCCAGCGGCCTGGCAGTGCGCGGGTGTTGTCGCTGCCGCTGCGGGCAGCGGCGCGGCAGCAGCGGTTTCCAGAAGCAGCAACACCGATCGAGCGATGGCGGGCACGAATGCTGGCACGGTTGCGGCAGGAGGCGCAGCAGCAGGGGTAATAATGGTCACCACGATGTTGACAAACGTGGGTTCTATGCTCTTGTGCGTCTCACGCGCACCTCCGCCGCCTCAGCAGCAGGAGCAACCGCCAGCGGTGGCGGCGGCGGCAGGCAAGCGGGGCGCGAGCAGCAGCAGCTGCAGCAGTGGCAGCGGCAGCGCGGGGTGACTTGTGTACGCTGACTCCAAGTTCAGCCTACATTGCCTGCCGCTTCCTCTGCCACCGCCGGCTGCGCTTCGGGCACCGCTGCTGACGCCGCCGCCGGCCCTGCACCGGCTTAACCTAAGCAATGCTGATGGCAGCCCGGTGCCGCCGGCGGGCCTATTTAAACGCATTAAAGGGATGACCGTGGACGCTGCCGGCTCCATATATGTGGTAGACGACGACCGCCGCCTTCACCGCGTGACACCGGACGGGCGTGCGGCGACGCTTGTAAAAGATTTGAGGGCGAAGAATTGCAGGAAGCCGGTCATCCTGCCAAACGGGTTCTTAGCCCTGGCTGCTGGCGAAACATTTTACGATGATTCAGCAGCAGCCATCGTGCTGGTTGGCCTTGGGCTACAGCCGCTACTGCCGCAGATGCCGGCTGCAGCAGCAGCGACGGCTGTGGCAGCGCCGCCGCCGCGCAGCCTGCCCGCTGACCTTGGTGCGCTGCTGGACGCGAACGGCGGCGATGGCAGCTCTGACCTCACCATTCGCGTGGGCAAGCGCCGCTTCCATGTGCACCGGGCCATCCTGTCCGCGCGCTGCGACTACTTCAAGCAGCGGCTGGCGGGCGGTGCGTTTGCAGACGCGCGTGCGGCGGAGCTGGACTTGCCGGATGTGGACGCCAGCGCCTTCGCGGTATTCCTGAGGTGGGTGTACACGGGCGCCGCGGACATCACTGCAAAGCGGGCGCGCGGCGTGGCCGAGCTGGCGGACCGGCTGCTGCTGTCGGAGCTGTGCGGCGCGGCGGCGGCGGTGGTGGCGGCGTCCGTGTCGCCCACAACGGTCGTGGACTGCCTGCTGTGGGCTGCTGGGCGCTGCGAGGTGCACGGAAGGGAAGATGGTGGAGGCGCCAGCAGTGGCTTTGGGGCGCTGCTGGCGCAGCTGAAGGCGTGGTACGCGCAGCACCACGAGGAGGTGGCGGCGGTGGCGGGTGACAGCCGCAAGCGCCTGGCGCTACAGGCGCCGGATGTAATGGTGGAGCTGTTGGACGAGGTGGCTGCGTGGCAGCGGGAGGCCGGGGCCAAGCACGCACGCTTGGCGCTCCTAGGCAAGGCATGCTCATAGCGGGCATGAGAGCACCAGCAGGGCTGCAATGTGTCGATTTCTTCCTTCTAGATAGCTGGCAAGCACCCCGCGCCACGGCACGGATTTGGTTGCTGGGCTTCGGCTTGTTTGTTGGATCTTGGATCGGGCAAAGCTGGGCAACAGGCTTTAAAAGCAGTGTGGTTAGGAACGAAGCTGCATGACGAGATATGCGGTTTTCTCCGTAAGGGAAAAGTGGGCTGCGCCCACGCCACGTCTCTACTCTTGAGGCCGCAAGCGTCTACGTACCTCGCTCATTTCCCGGATATAGCCGGGGTCGGTTCGTACAGGCACGGCCAGCCATACATGCGTCCAGCCAGCAATCAAGCAAACAGCAGGAAATCTGAGCAGACGCTGCCCACACTTTGCGCACACCTGCAGCACATTTCATATGCAGCTGAGTGCTTGCGCCCCTTAAGGGTCTCTAAGGGCCCCTGGTAGGCGATTGGCTTGGCAAAAGCCACTCGCACGTTCCTTCCATACGTGTATGTATGATGCAAATGCCTGGCCGTACGCCACGTACGGTGCAGCGGCAGGCACGGCACATACCTGGACACACCCCTACCTAGCCCTGCTCCCACGCTCGCTCCAGGCGAGGCCCTCCCCGGGCTCGGTGGCCCCCTGAGGTAACACAGCGGACTGCGCATTGCGGTACTTATTATTGGTATATGTCGAAGTGTTACAAAGCCAATTTGAATGAATGCTTGCTCAGAAACGTACGGCGCACTACGTACACGCTGCCTCATCGGTATCCAGGCAAGGTTCGCTCTCGGCCCGACCCATGCACGTGCCAGCCACATACACCCCGGGGTATCTTTATCCCACCGATACCGGTTCTCACACCAGCCCGGCCCGCCCGAGCTGCCGGCCGGCGTGCGTGTCAGATTACCTGCCCCCGAGTGGGAGTAAGTGCCGTGCCAATCATCATTCGCCTCGTACGTACCGAAAACCTAGCAGTCCATCCAGTTATATGAATTGGGATGAAGTAAGGATGAGTCAGCCCCCCAGCAGTGCGTCATGCAAAATCGTCGTAGGAATCCATCGTCGCTGTGACAGTTTATAAGGAACTGCATGCCCGAATCAAATGGAAGGTTGGCTCAGTGCAACTTCATGCGCAACGCACCAAAAGACATGCACAGGCTGACAGGCGCACACGCACACGCACACGCACACAGCACCGGGCCGCACGCTTTTCCCTTCGTTTCCTGCCCCCACAGGCTGACACATGCGCCTGAACAGCCACGCACCTAGGGGCCTCGAGTCTGGGCCCACGGCCTGTCAATTCATCCACCTCCCGCTCATTCAATATTTGCGAGCTATGCTTGTACACATGCCCCTTGGATGCTTGTACACATGCCCCTTGGATGGATGCAAAAACGGTTGGATGATGGATACAGCGGTCTGCCGTAGCCTGCATCAGTACCACGACTACTGCTGTCATCGGTGCCACTTCGCCCAGCAGTACCCATTTTGTGCCCTGGTAGGTAGCTCATCACACGTTGCCCCGGTGCGGCGGTGCCAGTACTAATAATACTGTACTAAGCATCGAACAAGTTTGTGTCCTCACGCGCGCCAGTCGTCCCCCACGCAGTCAGTCTCCATCCAGTGCTTGCTACTGCGAGCATGCCGTACACAACAACCATGGCAAACGCCGAATAGTAAGCCACGGGCACAAGAAGAAAACGACACCAAAGAGCAAGCGCAGAGGGCCAAGGACCAGCAGCGGCCGGGCAACACAGCGGCCGGGCACAGCCTAGCTACCTCAAGCTCAATGCGGTGCTCCCACACCATCCACTCCCATCCGTACATCTCCCGCACTCCACTCTGCAGCGCACGGCGGGGGTCTCTCATGCCTCACGAACACCTCATTACTACGCACACCTCATCACACGTCCAGGTCAGCCGCCACCACCACACTGCTGCCGCCGCCGTCCGCGCCACCTCCACCGCTCACAGGCGGCAGGCTGCTGGAGTCAGCCAGGATGCGCACACGGCCGCCGTTGCTCTGCTCCCGGGCGGCGCGCGCGTTCATGCTCGAGCTGCTGGCCAGCACCTGCTGCTGCTGGCTTGCCAAGGAGTGTGTGGCGCCGCCCTTCAACACTCCGTTCAAGCCGCTGCTTCCCAGGTTCTGGCTGCGGCTACGGCTGAGGCCGCCCGACGGAGTAGTGACAATAATCTGGGCAGTGGGCATGCCAGGCAGAACCAGCGCCTTCTCGCTTACACCACTGCTGAGCATCATCTGGCGTGCGGTGAAGGAGGGGGTGGCGATCTGTCCGGTGGAGTGGTTGGGCGTGACGCGGGTGGAGGGCTGGCGCGCGGTCATCTTGCTGGCGAAGGTGCCGAGCGCGGCCTTGACGGACTTGGCGCGGGTGAGGCTGGCGCCACTGTGGCCGGAGTCAGTGCGAGGGTCGCCGCTGCCGGTGGCAGGCACAGCCTCCTCGTCGTCTGCCGCGTCGTGTGCGAAGCGGCCGCCGATGTACACGAGCACCTGCAGACACACGTACACCGCCACCAGACCCACAGCCGTGTACACCAGGGCCCAGTTCCAAACCTGGATCATAGGGTTGAGGGAAGCGGGGCACGCACACGCAAGTTCGAAAGATGTTATCATACCGCATGCGAAAAGCAAGAGAGGCCGGCCGGGCGTGCCGGCCGGGTGATTGCAGGGCAATCCGAGTCAAGAAACCCAGACGTGCACACATCGATCTTTCTTGAGCCCATCCACACACGCACGCCACCTCCGCTCTCACCTTCTGTGCCTGCTTGGCCGTGCCTCCGTAGGCGATCTGGCTGGCATCACCGGCGTACCAGCGGCGCTTGGAGTCGCGGTAGGAGGGGGTGGTGGCGTACACGTCCTGGTGGGGTGGGGTAAACACGGTTACGGCACGGGCGCGTGTCGTGATGAGTCATGGAAGGGTAGCAGAGTGTGTGCCACACATGCAGGGAGCACGACACGCACACGCGACCACGCCCTCCACACGCACATAACCCTAGCAGTAGCCCCCTCACCTCGCGGTACAGCAGCAGTGCCTCGTTCACGGCACTGCCGTACTCCCAGCTCTGCGACCAGACCATGCCGTACGGCTGCGGGTAGATGGTGGGTGAGACCAGCAGACCGCGGCCCTTGCCCTGGGAGAAGTAGTCAATGGAGTAGTCACGGACGCCAAACACGGCCTCAGCACTGCCACCCTTGAGCTCCTGATGAGGGAGGGGGTTGGGATTGTGGAGGGTTTGGGTTTGGAGGGTTGGCGGTTGGCACGTGCATGTTGGAAGGAGGGAAGGGCCGAAGGTTGCAGTCCAGTCTGTGTGCGCACCTCGAAGCAGTCTGAGAGGTGCGGCACGAGCACCTTGGAGACACCGATTCCAGGAAAGTTGGAGTCAAAGAAGAAGTTGTAAAAGCCTGGTGGGGTGAGCGAGCGGGTGGATGAGTGGAAAGAGGAGGGAAGGGATGAGGCGGTGAAAGGGCGCGGGGCGGAGTGGCAGGGTGCATGAGTAATGGCGGCACATGCGCGCATGACTCACCCTCCTCCAGGCACACCGTGCGACCGGCCAGGTCGTTAGCGGTGAGGATCTGGCTGGCTGACAGCTGGGCGGTCGTCAGCGTGGACGAAATAATGGAGGTCACGAACGAAACCAGGAAGATGCCAAACAGCACCTGCGCACAAGTGTGCGTGTGTGGACAGAGGGCATTAGGATAAAGCTAGATGCACGACAGAGCCCAAGGGACAATGGTAGACTGCATGCGCACAGGAAGGGTCAAGGTCAACACTCCCGCGGCCGGCGGGTCTTGCCACGCCAAACCCTCGCACAACACGCACGACTCACCCACACAGTGATGATCAGTCGGCCGAGCGGCGTGCGGATGCGCTTCTCGGGCGCAATGACTCCGTTGAGCAGCACGTTGGATGAGAACCACACGCCGTCACGTAGCGCATCCAGGTACTTGCTGGAGAAGGCGGAGGAGGCAAGGTCGGAGTTGGGGTCAACCACAGCGTCCTGCATGCAGCAGTGAATGGGTTGGAAACGCGGGTGGTGAGCAAATAAAGTGCTTCCTGGACGGAAGATGTGGAAGGAGGGCAAGCAAGTACGTGACGTGAAGGGCGTGTGCGCGAGTAAGCGAGTGTCCGTTTGAGCACGGTGCGTGTGTGTGTGTGTGTGTGTGTGTGTGTGTGTGTGTGTGTGTGTGTGTGTGTGTGTGTGCACGGCTTCCCCTGCTCTCCCGCACCTCTTCCTCGACCCGCACGTGGCCTGGGCCCCATCGCTCCACCAGCCACACCACGTGCGCGATGACGAAGGTGGTGATCACGGCAACGGCGATGATGTGCACAATGTCGCGCTGGAAAAACACGGAGAAGTAGTTGACTGCGGCGGGGCGGGCAGGAAGGGGAGGGGGCGGGGAGGGGAGGGGTAGTAGGTGGGCGCGTGAGGAAAGGTGTGTGCAAGAGGGTCCTGCATGCGTCAGGGCTGCTGCGTGCTCAGGCGTGCGCAAGTGGCAGGCAGGATGGGGGCCTCCCGCGACGCCCCCACTAACCGTTGGAGCCGTCGGAGATCTTTGAGGTGATGGTCCAGCCACCGTCGTAGAAGGGCTGGGAGAAATCCACACAGCACGCGAACTGCATGCAGCAGGGGCGGCAGCAGTGCCGGAGTCAGGGAAGGAGCATGAGCAAGAGCAACAGCAGAGCATGGGGCGGGCTCCCGTCCCCGACACCCATCCTTCCGTAACGCTGCACCACCTGTTCATCGTTCTCCACGTCACTGGCTCGTGAACTGCGTCAGCAGGTCCCTATTGTAACCAATGCAATCTGTGTCTCTTCCACACACCTTTTCGTAGTCTGAGTCGGACTGCAGCACTGTGCTGTTGTCGGGCAGGGGGCAGGCCTTGGTGCACAGGTCGCGACTGGCGGAGATGAAAAACGACTGAACCGCAACTGCATGTGGGGAGGGGGGAGGAGACAGCAGGACAAGGAAACGGGAAGGTGAAGGAAGGTGAGAGGGGGCAGGTAGGGATGCAAGGACTGAAGGCGGCAATGCAGGAGGTCAGCGTCTAGCGGTACTCGAAGACAGCAGGTGCGGGAATGGGCACGTGGGTGGGTTCGTCAAAAAAAGTCATGGTGCGCGAGCGAGCGCCGGGGCACGCGTGCTACGTGTCCCACCATCGCAGTTCTCCTGGACACGGACGTCGTAGAGAATGCGCGAGAAGCCCATTTGCGCGAAGGTGTAGTAGACAATTGTGAAGTTCCACTTAAGGATCTGGTTAAACAGGACGTCCTGCGACAAGGGGCGCGGCCGCGCGGGGCAGCGACAAGGGGCACACGCGGGCATGGGAACGGTCGTCAGCGGCACGCGACGTGCCCGACAAAAAGGTCATCTCCGTGATGGCTAAAACGGTTCACCATGTAGCGCGTTCACATGAAGACGGCAATTATGTGTACAGTACCGGCGCAAATGCGCCCGGCAGCGATCGCACTCGCACAAAACCGCTGGCCCGAGCTGCCGATGGCATCCGCGCCCCGACGCTCACCACCATATCGATTCCCATGCCTTGCAGGTTGTCCTTGGCAGCGCTTGGCGTCAGCGACTGACCATCCTTGAGCTTGACACCGTCCTTGAGCCCCACCGTGGGCGGGGAGTCCAGGACACACACGCGAATGGGCTTATCGGGCGCGGCAACTGGCCCCTTTGCCATAGCGACTGTGCCCAGCAGCAAAATAACAATACATACTTCCATCAGGTGCGACCTGATAGCTTTTACCGGCGGTGTGTTTGAGCGCGCCATGGCTGGTCGCGGATGTCTAGCGAGTCACGTTATATGGGCTCAGTCGGTGAAGCTGAGGCTCTCTGTATATATGATACAACATGCGCTAATGTGGTACTGCAATCGACGCCTGCTCATCTGCATGCGTCTGCCCGCCTCCCAAAAAGCGGTTTCTATAGCCGGCAGATAACACGACCAACCGTTCCGTCGCTTTGCATTCTTTGCGTTCGGTCTCTGAGGCCTAGGTTACCGGCTTCTTAAGCTTGCAATATACATCACGACCGGTCGCTCAGCTGCTCGGCCCGGCGGCAAGCCATACACACTTCATTTCGGGCATCCTGACTCGGAAAGAGGGTTCGGCCCTCGTTCGGCCCTCCGGAACTTTGGCATAAGCGGTGGCCGTTCAGCATGCAGCTACATCCAGCAACCAGTGCCTGATAGGCGTCTCGCCGGGCCCCGCTCTCGCGACCGCTACGCTTCCTCATGGCACGGCAGCCTGCTTTGCCGTGCACACAGGATACGCCCACACACCTCCCTGCACCATTCCGCACATACGTTCTAGTAACGAGGAAAGAATATGCCCGCAGCGGAGTGGCTTGTGTGAAATGTGCTGCCCCATCGCGTGAGTGTTGCGCAAACAGCATCACGATCGAATCCACGATCACTTGCACACTCGCACTCCTTACCCGCGCCCCCCCCCCACACACCTTTCGCGTCACGGCCTGTGCGAATGCGTGCTTCATGCTGTAGAATATAAAAGGAGGAAACCTCAGTCCGCAGGCAGTCCATCAGGCGGCCTTGCATTGCGGCATTTCCGCAAGCGGCCCAAGCCGCCCCCGCATGCGCAAGATGCGTACAACCGCACCACGGTCCTGGCCCGCACCCCGCTCCTCATTCCACCCAACAAAACCTGCCCACCCCCGCCGCTCCGAGCGACGCAGTGTCAGACGCGACTTGCCCATGAGCCCATCGGCCCACAGTCCTCCAGGCAGGGCTGCCCAATGCACCCACCACCAACACCTCACCACAACCCACCGCCAAACCCACAACAAACCCCCGCGCAAGCGCCCCGTCTACTCGTCATCCGAGCCCTCCTCACCGGAAGACGCCGACTTGGCCGGCTTGGCCGCTTTGCGCTTGGCACCCGCCGCCGCCGCCTTCTCGTCCTTAGGGCCCTTTGCCTTGGCCGCCGCCTTCGCCGCCTTCGGCTTCGCCTCTTTGGGCTCCGCCTTCGCCTTCGCCGCCTTTGCCGCTTGCGCGCCGCTTGGCCCAGGCGCTGCCGCCGCCGCCGCCGCCGCCGTGGCCCCCGCCGCCGCGGCACCGGAAGCACCGGCGGCGGCGGCGGAAGGCAGCTTGGCGGCTCGGCCCTTGGCTTTGGCCTCCGCCACCGCTTTGCTGACGTAGGCCACGTACGCCTGCGTGGTCAGGAGGACGAGAAGGAGGAGCAGGCGATGAGAGAAGGGGGTTTGCCGCTCATGGGTGTGTGTGTAGACACCAGCCCAAACGAAACCGAGGATGGAGGAAGTGGACGGGGGGGATGCGACGCCGGCATGCCCCCTGACCCTCAATCCACATTGGCCAGGCCGGTTGCCTCCGCTGCCGCCACTGCGCTGCGCCCTGCCGCAACCACCCCAACAGCAGCACGCGCCCCTGCAGCACTGCGCCTGCTCCGCACCTTGATGTCGAACTTCCTCTTGCAGCCGTTGTAGTTCATGTAGCGGATCTTGCCGAACACAGCCCGCTCAGCCCAGCCCTGCGATATGCGGGCCGTGCGTGTTCTCAGGAGGGACGGACAGCACGAGCTGGCCTCGCTTGTGGTTGCTTGTGTTCTTGTGTGTGTGTGTGTGTGTGTGTGTGTGTGTGTTTGTTTTGCGCGCGTGTGCCATGTAAGCTGTGAGAGCATTGGGTGCGGCACACGCACACGCCAGCTCTAAACCCACTCCCCCTTCCACTGGGCTACTTTCGCAGGCCAGGCCCTCAAGTCCCTCTCCCCCTGTTCTCGCCGCCCCCCACCCACCCCACTCCACCGGCCACCCGCCCCACCCACCACCACCCGCACCACCACCCGCACCCCCCCCCTGTGTACACACACACACACACACACACACACACACACGCCTCCCTCTCACCATGTCGTGCACGCCCGCCATGCTCCACAGTACGCCCGTGTAGCCGCCCGGGTCGCGGCCGTCCAGCTCGTAGCGGTCGTTCAGGTAGATGGCCCACTGCAGGCGTGGGGGGGAGGGGGGGGAGGGGATGGGGATGGGGAAGGAGGGAGGTGGTTGGTTGGTGGGCGAGGGTAAGAGAAGGGGGGAGGGGCGGGTGTCAAGAGGGGCGCAGAGGGGAGGTTATGAAGAGGGCCCAAGCCCAACGGGGGGGGGAGAGAGAGGGGCAGGGCAGGTGTCGAGCATGGGCAGGGTTGGGTCACTTAGGTAAGGGGAGAGCGGGAAGGGGGGCCGGGGTCAAAGGGCGTGCCACTTCACACACACCCTCGGCTCAAGCCCTGCTCCAGCTCAGCTCAGCACGGCGCACGTGCCCCGCGCGGCGCCCCCCCCCTGCTCAGTTGTCATCCCCCCCCGACGCCCCGTGCACCATCCCGGCCGCCCCCCCACCCCACCCCGAGATCCGCTCCCGCTCCCCGCCCTCCCGCTCCAAACCCTGCCCTCTGCCCCCTGGTACCTACAACCCCCCTGTGCTCCGCTCGTTTTCGCTGGTTTTGGTTTAGTTTGGGCTGGTATTTACAACCCCCTCCTCCTCCTCCCCCCCTCTATCGCCCCTCCCCACCTCACCTCGATGGCCTGCTCCGGCCCCTGGGTCCACTCCAGGATCTTCTTGGCCCAGTACATGCGCATGAAGCCGTGCATCTTGCCCACGTGCACCATCTCCAGCTGAGCCGCGTTCCACAGCTCGTCGTGAGTGGCGCCGCACTCCAGCTGATCGCTGCGTGTGCGTGGTTGGGGGTTACATTCATGATGTGGGGGGTGTGGGGGTGGGGGAGCGGGCGGGAGGGCGGGTGTGGGGGTGGGGGAGCGGGCGGGTGGGGGGGGGTGAGGGAGGGGGGGGTGGAGGTTGGGTGAGGGGGAGGGAGGGCGTTGGATGTGCGGGGGTGTTGGGGTGCGGGTGTTGGTGTGTGTGTGTGTGTGGGTGTGTGGGTATGTGGATGTTGGAGGTGCGGGGCTGTTGCGGTGTGGGTGGTGGGTGTAGCGCCTGGCCGCGAGGGTGAACGGCAAGGGGCTAGGCAAGGGTGTGGGCGGAGTCACACACACACACACACACACACACACACACACACACACACACACACACACACACACACACACACACACACACTCTGGTGGGGTTCCAGGCTTATCGCGGGTAAGTATGACTACCTGGGTCACGACAGTCACGCGACGCTCGGTAAAATGGTGGGTATCGGTAAGTAACTCCGGCGTCGTCTGGGCGGGCTTTCGTTTCGTTTTTTAACACAACCACACACACACACACACACACACACACACACACACCGGTACAGCGCGCGTGTACAAAAGCGCACCGCGTGCATGCCATGAGAGAGCTGCTGCGAGAGCTAGAACAGTAGACTCCCTCCTCCCCACACCCTCCCTCCTCCCCACACCCCGCCCCCCGCACCGGGTGTACAGGAACTCCCGCTTGTCGGTCCGGTGCTTGTCCAGGCTGTCGCGCGCCCACTCCGCCGCCGCCTCCAGGCTGTCGTATGTGGGGCAGTAGTGGCAGAAGTTGTCGGCCAGCTCGCGCCGCACCACCAGCTCCTCCAGGTACGACTCCACTGCAGCCTTGTACCTGGGGCGGCGCAGTGGGGGGCGAGGCAGTGGGTGGTGAGGCAGTGGGGTGGTGAGGCAGTGGGGTGGTGAGGCAGTGGGGTGGTGAGGCAGGGGGGTGAGGTAGTGGGGTGAGACAGTGGCAGCATGACAGGTCGATGGGCTGAGGCAATGGCAGGGCGAGAGGTACAGGATGGAAAAGTGGGGTGAAGCAGAAGGGCGAGGAAGTGGGGTTGACGCAGGGTGGCGGTGATGGGGAGACGCGGGGTAGAGGGTGAGAGGGTCAGGGTGGAAAAGGCTGGTGACAGCGGCAAGGGGGGCCGCAGCGAGGGAGCGACATCGCGTGTTGGTGGGGAGACCGGTGCGCGGCAGGGCGAGACCGGGCCGAGGCATGAGCGCGGCAGGAGCCAACAGCCACCACCACTCGCCGCCCCGCCCCGCCTGCGCCGCAACACCAAACACCCAAGCACGCCGAACACCCACGCACCCCTCCCACCACGCCCCCCGCCACGCTTCCCCGCCTCCGCCTCCCCTCCGCCTCCCCCTCGCCTCCCCGCCCACGACGCCCACGCGACACGCACTTGGCTCGGTGCTTGGCCGCCTCCAGGGCCGCCCGCTGCGGCGCCAGCTGCCCAAAGTGCAGGTAGGGCGACAGGCCAGACAGCGCGGAGGGGGTGGCGGGGTCGTTGCGCTTGGTGTCGTACAGCGACAGGCGCGCTGGGGACAGAAAGCCGCGCGGACCGGTCAGCGCCTCCAGCGCCGCCTCCTCGCCTGCAGGGCGCCGTGCGATGAGAAGGGGGGTTTAGTTAGTTCCAATCCCAACGAAAGCAAGGTCCGGGTTCAAGCCACAGGGTGCGAGGAGTTGGGGGGGGGAAGCGGTTGTGTATAGGGAATTGCAGGCGTACGGCAAGAGCTGGACGTGGCTGCTGGCACTGGGATAGGATGGCACGTCCACGCCGCCCCCGCCTCGGCGGCGCGTCGTACAGCGATCCCCCCGCAAACCCCGCTCCCCACCCCTGCCGCCCCCCCACTCTCCTCCTCGCTCTATTGCATTGGGTTTGGTTTAGTGTGGGCTGGTATTTGCAACCCCCCCCCCCCGGCCCCCCACCCGACCCACCTGGCGTGCACCACTCCACCTCTGGGACGTCCGCCCCGCGCGACAGCACCTCCGAGATCAGGCCGTCCCAGTCCACAGCCTCCGGCGCCACAGCCGGAGTCCAGGCGGGCAGCGTGGGCACCTGGGCGGCGGCGGTGGCGGCGGCGGCGGCGGGGTGAGGGCGGGGGCAGGAGGCGGGAAGCCAGGCGTTCGGGTGGGATGACAGTCGCCTGGACTCAGGAGCTACGCACGCGCTTGCATACAGGCACAAATGACACCTACACACAACTCACACAATCACACACACATGGGCGGTTTGGCCTTGACAAACGCACATACCGTAAACGTGCATGCCTCCCCTTGAAGGCGTGTCTCTGACCGCCCCCAATCCCTCACTGTTGTGATACGACCCTCGACCCCATTCTCCCTATATCCGGGGTCGGAATGACCCGCAAGCAATAGGCCCTTGTTGAACCGGCGCTTTTGGGTCATTCTTCATCATATACGACACTCACCTCGGGGAACTCGCGGAGGAACTCGGGCAGCGCCTTGTGGATCTTGGGCCGCAGCGTGCGTGCCCCCACCTCCCGCTTCTCGCTGGCGGCCCACACCGGCACCACATTGTGGGCGTCCACCTCATGCACCGGCACAGAGCCCAGAGCCGAGCACACCTGGGGGCGGCGGGCCGGGGGGGGGGGGGAGGCGGGGCAGGGCTGGGCCGGGGCGTCAACGTTGTATGTGAATATCGGCGAGTCCGCGCGCAATCGGTGGTGCCAATGTTGCATGGGCGCTGAGCCAAGGTCGGCCGGAGCAAGCCCGGCGTCACCCGCATCCGACCGGCAGCCTGCAGCAGCCCAACACAGCCCCCGGCAGCCGCGCCCCAGCCTCCCCCCAGCCTCCCCCCATCCGGCCACCACCATCATCCCCCCACTCCCTCCAAGCCCCCCCCCCCACACACACACACCCAAGGCCCCCCACCTGGTCCCTCCAGGTGCGGCCCAGGCGCAGCGGTGAGTAGTCGGTCACCAGCAGGCCCGCGCCCAGGCCCGACACCAGCTGCGGCAGGGTGTGGGCCGGGTCGCCCTGCAGGGGAACCGCAACGGGAGCAGCAGGGCAGACGCAGGGCAACCGCCATGGGAGCAGCAGGGCAGACGCAGGGCAACCGCCATGGGAGCAGCAGGGCAGACGCAGGGCATGGCGGGCAACACGGGGGCGGCAGGCGGTGCGTGCGGTCGGGGCGTGTGTGTGTGGGGGGGGGGGGGAAGGGGGGGGGTTTACATTCATGATTAATTAATAAGTGAAGGCGTAGCCAGGTAGGGGGGGGTGGCAAGGACAATCGCGGGCGGGACCAGCGCGCGCGTCCGGCCTGCCGCAGCCTGGCGCTCCGTGGGTGGTCGCCACTCACCACCCCGTGCCCGTCTCCACGCCTCTCCTGCCTTTCTCCCTCCCGCTCCAACTCCCCACCCTCCAGAGCCCCGACGTCCCAGCTCCGAACCCCTCCCCCAGTCTCCCGCGCCCGCCCTCCCCCCTTCCTCTCCCCCAGCCACCCCCACCACCATCTTTGCACCCCACCCCCACCTTGAGCAGGTAGAACTTGATGCCGCGCGCCTCCAGCCGCGGCGCCAGCTGCCGCAGCCCGCGCAGCATGAAGCCGAACTGCCGCGCGCCCGCACCCAGGAAGGCAGGCACCTGGTCGCACATACACACACACACACAATTGTTCCGTTTGTTTTTTGGTTAACACACACACACACACACAAACACACACACACACACATACATGCACATGCGCCCATCGTGAGCGCAAGGTATCCGGCAAGTATGATGGCAAGACGGTTCAGCACACGGGCGGGAGTGCGCATACTGTCTCCCTTCAACTGCGTGTGTGTGTAGGCGTTTGGGCGTGTGTGTGGCTATGCGGTTGGGTGTGTGTATGCCTGCACGCACAAGCACACGGACATTGACAGCTCCGAGCTGGTCTGCCCCGGCGACCCCCCCACCCCACCCCACCCCACCCCACCCACACCCACACACGCAACGGCGCAAGGAGCCCTGCTACACAAAAACACACGCGCAGCCACACGCACCAGGTTGAAGGCCACCGCCACCTGGCTGCTGCCCGCCGCGCCCTGCGCCGCCTCGATGGCGTGCAGCAGCGCCCAGTTGTCCGCCAGGCGCTGGTCGCGAGACATCCTGTGGGGCCGAGGCCGCGGAAACACGGCAGCGGCGTGTCGAGATCTCAGCGTTGACACCTGAGTTGTTATGACGCTCAATCAGGCTTTCTACATAGCTGTTAACAGGGCCGTAATGTCGCCCGGGGTTCAGACCTACATGTCACAAACAGCGCTTGAGCAGCGCTGCTCCCTGCCCACGCTGAAGAAGCTCGACAAACCACCCCCCGGGCCGCACACGCGCGCGCCTCTTGGTGGACGCACCAGTACACGACGGGCCCCTTTCCAATGCTGCCGGGCTTGAGCACCCGCACGCGCTTGGGGTTCACTAGCGCCCCGCCGGCAGCGGCCGAGCCAGCGCCCGCCGCAGCGGCAGCAGCAGAGGCCGACGCAGCTGCCTGCTTCTTGCTGGAAGGGCCCGCGGCGCCGTCCTCGCCCGCGGCCGGCGCCTCCGTGGCTTTGCGCTTACTGGACATGGTTGCACTAGCCGCGACTGAGCGGCGGACCAGGAGGAGGGTTGTCCCGAAAGAAGCAGTGGGGACCGGGGTGGGGACGAGGCGAGGGGCAAACGCAGCTGCCGCTCGCGAGGCGAGGCGTGGAGCAGCGCGGCTGAGGCTTAAGAGGCGTAGCGCCAGCGTGCCGACGCGGCTGTGCCCCGAAGGTATTTAGGTTGTAAGCAAGTGCGACGCGTCTGAGTCAAGTTGTGACTTGGCGGGACGGATTCTGTGTGGCTTGCCTGGTCCTGGTCAAAGACTGCAGACGCTGTGTCGCGCGGTCAGCTCTATGAGTAGATGTCACCTCACTGTAACCACTGAAGCACGCTGTGTCCAAGCACGCGGCTCCCGGGCCGAGCAGGTTGGGTCCCCATGCAGGTAACCAACTCCCATTCCGAAACTGTTCCCAAACGCTAACCTGAACGCATGGGAAGCTTTGTTATCACAATAGAACCCTTGCTACATAACATAACCGTGCTGCCTCAACGGTTTGCGTCGACTTGTCTTCCGTTTTTGTTTTCACCTGCGGCGACTGCGCCGAACGTGTCTCTGAACTTTTGAAAAACTAGCAAAAATGCCGAAGAAGTCGACGAAGTCTAAATCAAAGCGTATGACGCTCAAGCAAAAGTATAAAATCCTAAAGAAGGTCAGGGAGCACCACCGCAAGGCGCGCAAGGCGGAGAAGAAGAACCCGAAGACCGCCGCTCAGAAGAAACGGTCTCTCATCAAGAAGGACCCTGGCCTGCCGGCGCAATGGCCCTACAAAGACGAGCTGGTGAAGGAGTTTCAGTTCCTGCGTGCCAAGGCACTTGCTGAGGAAAAGCAGAAGAAGGATGAGCGTCGGCTCTCGCGGCAGGTGCGCTTCTCGGCACTCGGCGGCGGCGGCGGTTCGCGATGCAGCGTCCTCCGGCTGTGTTGACCAGCGCTAGAGCACTTCGGGACATCACAGGTTGTTTTGAGCCAGTTGGGCGGGCAACGGGCTGCCGACACAAACGTCGACAAGGGTTCTGCCGAAGGGCCGTGCCGATGCCGCTGCGTTGCCGGCACGCGCTCGGCCCAGCCCTCTGACCTCGCGCCCCACGAGCAGCCCCACTCTGGCGCCCTCGATCTCTCAATAGCTAGGGCTAGGCACTTTCAGGGGCCTACTCCAGCCAATACCGGCGCCAGCCACCCGCACAACGCCACACGGCCGCACACCCGCCAACGTTGGCGTCGCATGTGCAACATCCCCTCACCCAGCGCCAGTCCCTTGCTGCCGCTCCCAACCACAGCCCCCCCCTTCGCATCCATCCCCACCCCCCTCCGCATCCGTCATCTTTCCTCCCACACGCCACAGGCTGCCGACGTGGCGGCTATGGACGCGGACGGCGGCGACGCGGGCCAGATCAGCGCTCTGGCGGCGCTGGCCAACCGCAAGGAGGCGGACTTCGAGACACGCAAGCGCGCGCGCCTCACACAGGAGTTCACCAGCGATGCGGGTGCGTGCCGTGCCAGAGGCCAGGGGGCGGGCGGGCGGGAGGGAGGGAAGGCGGGAGGGCGGAAGGGAGGGCGGGCGGGAGGGAAGGCGGAGGGCGGGGGGCACCGTGGCATACGTTGCGGACTTGGTGCGATACGAGTGTTGAGTGGACTGGGACTGGGAATGTGCACATGGGGCCACGGTATGGCAGTGGGGAGAGCGGGTGACCGGGAGCAGCGTGAGGAGTGGGTGGATTGCCGGGTGTGGGTGGGCGATTGCCGAGCACGTGCGGTTGCGAGCGGTCACGGTGGGGTGGTAGGTGGTAGGTGGGGGGTTGCAGCCGCCTGCAGCCCCTCCTGCCCATCCAGTCAGCCAGATCCCGACCCGGCCCGGCCCCGGAAGCCACCGCAGGTTCCCCACTTCCTTTCCTCCGGACTCCCCTACCATCACCGCCCTTGCAGACAACAGCCGCAAGGCCTTCTACAAGGAGTTCCGCCGCGTGGTGGAGCTGTCGGACGTCATCATCCAGGTGACAGGGGCGGCAGGAGGAGCAGGACGGGGAGGAGGGGGAGGAGGAGGAGGAGGAGGAGGGGGGGGGGAGGAGGAGGAGGAGGGGGAGGAGGAGGAGGAGGAGGAGGAGGAGGAGGAGGAGGGGGAGGAGGAGCAGCCGGGGGCGGGGAGGGAGGGGACCTGAGAAGAACCCAAGAAGAGGGGGCGTGGGGGCTAGGTGTCGACGTGTAAGCGAGGCGGCGGGGGACCAGGATCGAGGGCGCGGGGAAGGGGCCAGCGGCGGGGACGGAGGGTCCGGTGGATGTATGTGGGTGGTGAGGGGGGGAAGTGGCATAGCGGCATTCAGCAAAAGGGCGGGAACCGAAATCTCGGTGGGGCGCGCGGGCGGGCGGGATGGGCTTCAGGGCGGTGAGACGCCTGTCGGTTGTTCTGGCGGGCCCTTGACTTCGGGTGGGGACACATACACACGAGCTCCTCTGCCTCCAAACCACACCCGCCACACCCACCACACACACACCCTCCACCCTCCACTCCCCCCCGCCCCCCCTCCAGGTGCTGGACGCGCGCGACCCGCTGGCCTGTCGTTGCCCTGACGTGGAGCGCTACATCCGCTCCACCAACCCCAACAAGAAGATCATCCTGCTGCTCAACAAGATGGGTGCGTGGGGGTGGGGGGGGCCAGGGGGTGGCCGGGGTTGGGTGGGTGGGGCTGGTAGCTGCGGGGGCAGGGGAAGGGACGTGAGGGCGGGGCGGGCTGGGATGGCAGGGGCGTGTGCCAGCGAAAGCCTGCAGAACAGGGCGGCGCCCGGGCAGCCGACAAGGTGGGGGCTGAAGGGTACCGTTGCGCTGGGAGGGACACGGTTGCACGCTGGGCAGCACTGCCTTTAGGCGTGTGCAAACCCAACCCTTCCCCCATCTTCCACGGGCCGGTGACACGGGCCGGCTCCTCCGCCCTGTCACCCCAAGGTTGCCTCCCGTCTACCCCTCCCACCCTGCATCCTGTACCGCTTCTCCAAACATCCTTGCAACCCCCCCTGCCTCCCTCCTCTCCCTCGGCCTCAGACCTTGTGCCCCGCGAGGTGGGCGAGCGCTGGCTCAAGTACTTCCGCGAGGAGCTGCCGGCGGTGGCCTTCAAGTGCTCCACGCAGCAGCAGGCGGGCGGGCTGGGGCAGCGCCGCATGCCGCGGGGGGCCGGCAAGGGCGGCGCGCCCGGGGGCGGCAGCCTGGGCGGCGGCGGCAGCGTGGCGGGCTCGGCGGACGACAACAGCTTCGGCGCCAGCGCCACCTGCCTGGGGGCGGACACGCTGCTGCAGGTGGGCGGGTGTGTATGGGGGGCGGGGGGGATTGGATGGGGAGGGGTGGGTGTGGTGTGGTGTGGATGGCGAGGGGTGGGCGGGTGTGGTGGTTGTGTTGGGACGGGAACGATGGGAGGGAGGTTGGGAGGGAGGAGGGGTGCAGCTGCGGAGGCAGCAGGTGGGAAAGCAGGGGCGTGGAGCACGGGTGGGCGGGGCCAGGGCAGGGCGCGGTGGGGGGGTGGGGGTCTGTATGCCCGTATAGGCTTGGCGGGATTGTGGGGGGCAGCGTAATGGAACTTAGTTTTGCAACACGAGCCTCCCCCGCACCGATCTTCAACACAATATTCCACCCTCCTGCCCCCCAGCTGCTCAAGAACTACACGCGCAACCTGGGCATCAAGACCGCCATCACGGTGGGGGTTGTGGGTCTGCCCAATGTGGGCAAGTCGTCGCTCATCAACTCGCTCAAGAGGCAGCGCGTGGCGCAGGTGGGAGGGGAGGGGAGGGGAGGGGTTGTGAATACCAGCCCAAACTAAACCAAACCAGGGAGTGGAATTCACCAGAAGCAAACAAGGGATAAAGAATAATGAATGTAACCCCCACCTCCCCACCCCTTCCTCTCGCCTGCAGGTGGGCAACACGCCCGGTGTGACCAAGAGTGTGCAGGAGGTGGTGTTGGACAAGCACATCAAGCTGCTGGACTCGCCAGGTGTGGTGTTCGCGGACGCGGAGAGCGACGCGGCGGCGGCGCTGAGGAACGCAATCAAGGTGTGTGTGTAGGGGGGCGTGTGTGTGGGGCGGGGGGGTTTGTCAATATCAGCCCAAACTACACCAAACCAAGCGAAACTAGCGGAGCACAGGCAGAGGTGCGGGGTTGTAGCTGTTCATGTGAAGCACGGAGTGATTACATCACAATAGAGGGGGGGCGAGGGCACTGGCGGCAGCGGCTGTGGGGCTGGGGCGGGCTGGGGCCGGCGAGGGGACGGGCCGAGGCAACAGCACACAACTACTTATCACCACCACCACCACCACCACCACCGGCTGCTCCTCTCACGCGCGTGCGTGTGTTTTGCCCTGCCCCCTCTCCCCGCCCTCTTTTCCCCCCAGGTTGAGCGGCTGTCCGACCCCATCAGCCCTGTGTCGGAGATCCTGAAGCGGGTGCCGGCCAAGCAGCTTATGGTGCTGTACAAGATCTCGGTGAGCGGGAGGGAGGGAGAGAGAGGGCATGTGCGGTGTGTGTGTGTGTATGTGTGTGTGTGTGTTAAAGAGCACAAGGAAAACGTTGCGCAAAGACAGTGTATGCGATGCAGCAAAGCGACGGTGTGTGTGTGTGTGTGTGTGTGTGTGTTTTGGGGGGGGGGTTGTAGATACCAGCCCAAGCTAAACCAAACCCAATGCAATAGGGGGGATGGCGGGCGGGGTGTATGGCCGAGCCAAACGGATGATTCCCGCCATCGTCAGAGAGCCCCCCACGTGGACGCGCAACGGGGGAGGGGCTGATATGGGGGTGGGTGCTTGCGGCCTGCTAGCAGCGGAGAGGCGGCCGTGTGGGCCGTACCGGGGTGCGGGCGGGGGTGCGGCGGCGGCGGCGGGGACCACACCGCCAGCGACACAACCTCCTGCTCGCCAGGGGCGCCAACAGCGGGGCATCAACTCAACCGGAACCTGCTCATCCCTGCCCCTCCTGCTCCTGCCCTTCCTCCTCCTCCGCCCCCCCCCCCCACACACACAGTCCTTCTCCGCCCCCGAGGAGTTCCTGCAGCTGGTGTCGCTGGCGCGCGGCAAGCTGCGGCGCGGAGGCACGCCGGACGCGGCGGCGGCGGCACGTATCGTGCTGCAGGTGCGTGTTGTGTGTGTGGAGGAGGCGTGTGGGTGTGGGTATGGGTATGCGGGGGATAAGCCGTGTGTGTATGGGGCGGTGGCCCGGGTTAGGCACGCTGGCCGTGACACGGCCTGGCCTTTGGCCGACTGCTGCAGCCACCGCCCTGTTGCCGGGATAGGGGATGGCTGGGGGACTGTCACGGGGCAGGGGGTAGGGACTGGGGAACCGCACACACGCACACACACGCACACCTCCAACAAATACCACACACGCCTGCCCCTCACCTCTCTACGCACTGCCCACTCACCCCACCCCCTGCTACACTACTGTTCCTGGCTACGCCTTCACTTCTCAAACAATCATGAATGTAACCTCCCCCACCCCACCCCACCGCTCCCACCCCCCACCCCCCCAGGACTGGAACGACGGCCGCATCCCCTACTACACGCTGCCGCCGGAGCGGCCCAAGTCGGGGCTGGAGGAGGCTGTCATTGTGTCCAGCTATGCGCAGGAGTTCAACGCTGACGAGGTGGGGGGGTTAACTTTGAACCAATCCCGTAAGGAAACAGTCGCGCTGCAAGGAGAAACTGTAGCCGCATATGCGAGCTGTGGTACATCACCATAGGTGGGGAGGATGCGGGGGGCAAGGGGGGAGCCATGGGGGAGGAGCCAGGGGGGAAGGAGCCAGGGGGGCGGAGCCAGGGGGCCGGGAGGTGGAGCAGGTGGGAGGTGGGAGGTGGGAGCGGGTGGGGTTGTAACTACCAGCCCGAACTTAACCGAACCAAATGTAAATGAGCGAGGAGGGGTGGGGGCGGGATGGCATGGGATGGCCGGCCGGGCGGCGGGCGGTGCGGTGCGGGGCGGGGCGGGGCGGGTATGTGCGCAGGCGTTGTCTTCGTTTCGCTCTTTCCAGCACAACGGCTGACGCTCGCGCTCTCCCTCTTGCTGCTCCTCTCCTCCTCCTCCTCCTCCTCCTGCGGCCCCCCTCCCCTCCGCCAGGTGTTTGCCAACGAGCGCTCGGCTGTGATCGCGCATCTGCCCAGTGCGGCGGAGGAGGCGGACCGCGACGGCGGCCGCGCCTTCTTCGAGGCGCCCAGTGTGGGGGCGGCCAAGGCGGACCTGGCGGCAATGGAGGAGGACGACGAGGAGGAGGAGGGGCCGGCGGGTGAGGAGGAGGGAGGAGGGCGGAAGGAGGGCGGAGGGAGGGCAGGGTAGAGGGCGGGAGGGAGGGCAGGGTGGAGGGTGGCGGGCGGGCGCGGCGGGTTGATGGGAAGCTGAGGCTGAAGGTGGAAGGACACAGCTCTCGGGCCGGCAAGGAAGTGGCTGGCATGTCCGTACCGTAGTGGACAGGCACCTGAGCGCAGTGCATGCGTGCGCGCGTCCCCTGCCCTGCCCTGCCCTGCCCTGTCCTGCCCACCCATCAACCACCAACCGCCAACCGCCACGCTCCAGGCATGGACGCGGACGACGACGAGGACGGCATGCTGGCGGCGGCGGCGGCGGCGCTGCGGCGGCGCGAGGCCGCCAAGGCCAGCGGCGCCGCCGGCCAGGCCGCCACCCTGTACGACGAGGAGGGGCAGTTCAACCCGCACGCGGCACGCACGGAGCGGAAAAAGCTCAAAAAGGCACGGCTAAGCGGCGAGGAGGCGCCGGCGCCGGCGCCGCCAGGGGCCAAGGCCGACGGCAAGGGCGGCAAGAAGAAGCCGCATGCGTACGGCGGCGACAGCGATGATGAGGAGGGGGATTTTGACTTTGACGCGATGAACCAGGCGGAGGCGGCGGCGATGGCGGCGGACGGCAGCGGCAGCGAGGAGGAGGAGAGCGGCAGTGAGGAGGAGGGGGAGGGGGAGAGCGGGGACGACGAGGAGGAGGAGGATGGCATGGATGACGAGTGATTGGGCTGTGCAGGGAGGGAGGGGAGAATATGTGTGGGGGGAGGGGGGAGCGTGAAGGTTGTTACCAGTAGTCGCCGGCGCGCCCGCCGGCACGCGCAGAAGCGCGGCAGGTGGGGTGTTATTAGTGCGCTTGTGGAACGGCCGCGTGAGCACGGGTGGCGCGCGTGACCGTTACCGTGGCGGAAAGTAGCTATGAAACCCAGGTTGCTGGGTTAGTGATTAGGATGGAAGCGGGAGTAGTCGCGCACTGTGCGGGAGTGGGTTGGATGAGACGGATGCGGGCTCCCACGTTAAGAGTAGTGTTAGACACTGCCGCTTGTTTGTTGTAGCTGCAGAATGCTATGCTGTTGTTAGGTCGGTTCACGGATACGGATAAGCTGAGGTGCTTCGTGAAGTTTTGAGGCTTGACGGGGCTCTGGCGGGTCGGGTCGCTCCGTTGCCGCAGCGTGTGCCTGGCCCGCCTGTCGTGCGGCCGGGGGGGGGAGCGGAGACGCGAGCAGCGCCCCGTCCGCGGATGGCGTTGAGGCGCTTGCGGCGCTTGCGGCCATGGTGCCAAACATGTCGCAAGGGATGTAAGCGACGAGGAATCGGTGAAGTTATGGCCCTCAGACGACATGCTTTTGCTGACGTCGGATGGGCGCCGCCCGCCATTCCCACATCCGTTCCACATCCCATCCGTCGTCTGTTCACGTTAGTCACATGCGGATGCATAGATCTAACACAGATATACCGTATTAGAAGGCGCTGCAGCCATGGCACCCAAGACTCTGCTCATTCTGGCATGTGTGCTCGTCGCGACTTCCAGTTTCACTCCGTGCGTGCTAGCTAAGCCAAAGGGTCCTAAACTGCCCAAGTCGCCGCCTGGGACTGTTGTAGCCGTCGCAAAGCTGTCGGCGGCCCCCAACAAGACGACCAGCGGCAAGGGATACCTGAACCTGTTCCTTGTGCGTCCGGACATCGGCCCATCCTACTTCAACCTCATCCTAGAAGGTAAAATACTTACTCGAGTTGTTACTGCCACGCAAGGACGCCGGCGGACCTCCTTAGACCCGCCCCAGTAATCACATGCCGACCTGGCGGCTCACGCAGCCATACACCGCCGCAGTGCTGGGACGGCCCGCCAGGGAACTAACACAAAACGGTTGTCCTGACCATTCTAAACAGCCCATCCCCGAAATGTCCACCCTCCTGCGTCTCACACTTCCCGTTGCTCGTGCCTGGTCTTCCTCCCCAGGCTCCATGAAGGGCGTCACTATGGCACACATTCACGTGGTGAGGCCGCTGCTGCGAGAACAGTGATGAGGGGGGGGCGGCGGTGTCGGACGGCTGCCGGCGTCCGCAAGGGTGCTGCTGCGGCTTAGGGAGGCACGTGGTGGCCGGGCGACTCGACGCAGCGGGCTGCGGCACTGGGGGCCGGGCTGGGGTTATACGGTAATAGAAAGGGACCAGACTGCCGCGTTTCGACTCGATCCCATTCCGCGCATGGCACCGCTGCGTGCAAGGCGACCGGGACCCGCCTGGACAATAGCCGGCACCAGCCGCGGCACCCGCACCCGCACTCAGTCACTCTTCGGCACGCAACTCGCGTGCCGCAGCACGCGAGCTTTCAAACTGACCCCGTGTCACGGCCGCATGCCCCCACACGACCCTAACACGCCCCCACGCAGGCCAACAAAACCGCCAACAACCCCATCCGTGAGTTCGAGTGTGGACACCAAAAGCGAGGAGACTGTGGAGTGTTTGCCACACGCCGTATGCGGTAACATTCATGTGCCAGACACTGTGTGCCGTGCGGCTTGCGCCTGGCTCTGATTGCTGTTCATTTCGCCTCCATTTCTGAAACCTCCTGTCCCAGGCCTGGGCCTGTTTCCCAAGGTCACTGCGCCCATGTCCCCCGTGCTCCTCAACCCGCCTCTGACGTACAAGGTGCGCGGCGGCATGCTATTCCCACTGGACGTCGGCACTTCATCTGTTCTCCACATGAACGGCTAAACCCCCTTCCCCCAAACCTCCCCCCTGCAGGGCACCGTGAACTTCACCGCCTCCTTCAACGCCACAGACCTGGGCTACTGGGGCAGCGCTGGCCCAACCGACTTCCTCATCCAACTAGGAGCGGGTGCGTGACAGCGGCAGTGGGTGGGCGGTAGTGGCTTGGTGGGTGGGCTGCGAGGACCCAACCTCAGGTCGTGGGGCGGGTGGGCAGGGTGGGCGAACTGCGGGGAAGTAGCGTGTGCCAGGGGACGTTGACGTCGAGATCATCTGCCCTTGGAACTGCTTCGGTACTGTTTGGAGGCTGGTCGACTCGGGTGGAATGTATGACGACTTAACACATGTCCGCCTGCCCGCCTGCCTGGGCCCCCCGCCCGCAGGCGATCTGTACGTCAATGTGCACACCGGTGGGTGTGGCGGGTGTGGTTTCCTCAACAGGGAGGCTAGCGCACTTTGCCAGCCACCTACACACAGCATGGGGCACGCATGTCATTGAGTGCCACGACATGTCCGCCCTCCGCACCGCCCCCCGCACGCTGCCCCTGGCCCCCCCGTATGTTTTTGCTGTTCCCCCTGGACGTCGGCACTCCAAACCTGTGATCACTCCGTTCCCAATGTACGGCTACTCCCCTCCCCCGGGCCCACCCCCACCACGTCATGCGCTCGTGCCCCCCACGCAGTTGCCAACCCGGGCGGTGAGGTGCAGGGCGCCTTCACCTGCCAGCAGCCGTGCAGGTGGCCCGTGTGCTCGGCCCTGCCGGGAAGGCCGTGCTAGCTAGGCGCTGCCGCGCCGGATCTGCTGCGAGGGAGCGGCTGGAAGCCCCCCCCGTCACTCCGTGCGCGCGCATGAGTTCCACCACCTCATGCGCACGCATGCGCTGTGCTGCCTGTGAGGCGGTCACAGCGGTGGCGGCGGCGGCGTTGTTGGGCAGGCCAGTGTGATACTCGGGCGGTCGGGCAGTCGGGCGGTCCCTCGGGCCTTCTGTTCTGGTACGACAGCTAGCGAGAGGTGCATGCAGCTGCAATTGAGCTTCGGATCCTGAAGACCTTGATGTGGTTGTGACTGCTGAGTAATTGGCAAGGTCGTGATAAAGCACGCCAGGCGTATGGGACCGGACGCATTGGAGGGCACGGGGCGTGTTTGTCCGCGGGCTGCAGTCCCAGAGGCTGCAGCGCCTAGGCACGGTTAGGCACGGTTGGGCACACCCCTGTCATTCCACCCCTGCAATCCAATCGGCCGCAGCCGTAGGGAGGATGTGGGTGCCCCGCGTTCGCGGCTGGCCAGGCAGGAGGTGTGTGCGATCGGTGTCGGTTGAGGTGCTCAGAGTCCCAATGAAAGACGGGTAGGCTGCGGCGGCCATTTGTCGGGGCCGGGTCAGATATGGACCCACAGCTGTAACAGATTGCGGTATTACAAGAGAGGACAGACCCAGTAGCATCGCAGTGCAGCGGAGGGCTTCGGCAGCCCCAGGGGCAGGCACCTCCAGTGGCACCTCCAGTGGCACCTCCCACGGGCGCCCCTGGTCCGGCTCGGCAAGCAGGCGCGTACGAAGCGCCTGGGAACAGCAGGCGCCATTTTGCTGCGTAGCTGTGCATTGCCGAGCACAGGCATTAAGGGGGGCCCAATGGAGTGCGGGAGAAGGCAGCGTGCAAGGGCGTTCGTAGATGTGGCGAGCATGGCGGGCGCGACCTGGCTCCCTCGCTGCATCGGTGAATGTCGCTCGTGTCAACAGATACATGTCTGAACATTTCAGCGACGTTGTTCTGCAGGTGGAGCATCTCTGCCTGGCCGGCGGTTGAGTATACGTTACGACGGCATGGGGCGCCACGTTTGACCATATAAAAACCCACTTGAGCTTGTACACGAGCTACTCGTTCAGTCTTCTTTACCATATCTATCACCATGGCGTCCCGTCGTGTCGCTTTCGCTGTGGCGCTGGTCGCGCTGTGCCTGCTCGCTACCGCCGTGCACGCCAAGCCTAACAAGGGCAAGGGCAAGAAGAGCCCTAAGTGGCCTGACGCACCTGCTGGTGCTATCGTCGCAGCTGCGGACCTTATGGCCGCGGTGAACAAGGTGAGGGCGCTGCATGGCGCTCCAGCAGATTCTGGACGTGTTCCACTTCTCTCTGCTTGTCTATTACACTGCCAGGGTTCATCTACTATCATGCTAACAGCCAGTATCCATTGTCGTTGGGGCTACTCTAACGCCAGGCGCTCCGGTTACGTCGGCAGGGGTGTCAGCGGGAAATGTGCATAGCGACCGAATATCGGCGAGGAATGATTCAATTACAATACATGACTGCCAATTGCATACTCTGAGCCTCTGCACGCCGACAAGCAACGCGGCTTGGCAACGGTGCTGGGTTTGTGGCACCTGGTGGCACAGCTGTATCCGCCAGACATACATGCGGGCGCTGTTCGACGTCGCGCCAGACGGCACCGTAACGTTCCTTGCCTACATTGCTATCACCGCAGACGACTGACGGCAAGGGCTACGCCTACCTGGTGCTGCCCAAGGTGAGTCTGACCGCACCCAGGGACCTCGGAAGCTGCGGCACCTACCTGCGCCTCCAGCGCCCCCTCACTCTGGAGGTGTAACCCTAGTTCGCAACGCACGACAAACACGTTCGTGACCCCATCCCCGCCACGCCCCGCTTGCCCCCTCCCCCTTCAGGGCGGCCCGTACAAGTCGTACATCATGCTGGGCGGCTCAATGAAGGCGGTCTCGATGGGGCACGTGCACTGGGTGAGTCCGTGGCGTGGCAACCGGTGCCTTCAGTCCACAGACCCGTGTGCCCATGGTTTGTAGCATGCATGCCCCCGACCTTCCTGCCGCGCCCCACCCCGCACTCACCCCGACTGCGATGGTGTGGCCGTGACGGTGCATGATGTGTGCGTGTGTGTATTTGCAGATGAACGCCACCGCCAAGAACCCCATCCGCCTGGGCCTGTTCCCCTCCGTGACGGCCGCCGGCACCGCCGTCCTGCTGAACCCCACCCTGACCTACAAGGTGCGTGCGTGCGTGGTCGCGGCACCACCACCCTGGCATCAAATGCTGCTTGCGCCTGGCGTACGAGGAACAAGCCATCCCCACCTTGGGTGCACACGGAACTAACATGCACATTTGCTCTTGCGCGGCCGCCCGTTCGGCCCTGTCCACACACGCACACACACACACACACACACACATACACACACTCCTCGTCTCTCCGCAGGGCTCCGCCACCTTTGAGCGCACCTGGAACGAGACTGACATCGGCTACTGGGGCACTGACATCACCACCTTCCTGACCCTGCTCAAGGCTGGTGAGTCAATGTTGCGGTGCGGTGCGGTGTGACGCAATGTGTAGTGCGCGGCATGCGTAGTGCGCGGGCTGCAGGGCAGGGCGTGCTATTGCAACTGACCATTGCGGCAGTCGTGCATGTGCGAGGCGAGGTTGCATCAATTTGGGTTCCATGTGTGTCGTGCGCCTGTCGCGGCTCATTGGCTTGGACCCAGCGTTGTGTGTCAGGGCGTTGCGTGCGTGTGGATGTGCAGCGGCGGGACATGAGGTCTGTGCTGGCCTTGAGCGGGACACGGCCGCTGCCTGGTACTCCTCATTGTTACCGGTGTGGACCACCCTGGTCACCACTGCCATCCCGTGTGCTTCAACTCCCCTTCCCCCTCTCCCCGCCCATCCTCACTCACGACAGAGATGCTGTACGTCAACGTGCACACCGGTGAGTGGCACGGCGCCTCGAGGGGTACAGGGTGGGACACGGTATTGTAGGATGGCAGTACCGGCGCCCTCGACATGCGCTAGCGCGTGTCGTGCGCACGCCCCTCCAGCAGCCGTGCTCACAGTCTCCCCTCCCTCCCTCCCTCTCCCCCTCCCCTCCCCCCCGCAGCCGCCAACCCCGGCGGTGAGATCCAGGGCACCCTCAAGTGCAAGAGCCCCTGCATGTGGTCTTAAACAGGCCTCGGCACCCAGCTGAGGCTCCCGCGCGCTAGCCCCGGAAGCACTACTGCCGGGGAGGCGTAGGCCGTGGCTGACGTGGGCCGTGGCTGAGGCGTGATGCCTCATGGCTGTGGCTGCATGCCGAGCTCTGCGGCGAGGCTGTGGTAGTGGCTCGCAGGCTCTTTGAGGCTCGTATATATTTCGAACGATGGAAGGCTCGACTTGCTCGACTGTGTGAAATGCTGACTTTCGAATGTGCATAGCTAAGTCCCTTGTTGCTGCATGCATGTGTGTGCACACGGTAGCAAGCGCGGCATGGATCGGCGACCGTGCGTGCGAGGCGCTCGACAGAATTGCAACACGTTTCGACCGACGAAGGCTGTGTGGCCTTTTGACATAATGGCGTGCGGCGTAGGCGCGCGTTTATTTGCACGGGTGTGACGCTGACGGGTTTTGACACGGTGTAAACGCTTGACACGTGGAAACACGACGTGCTTTCATCGGCACCTGTAACCTGGTCGCTGCTATGCTTGAGACCCACGCGTCATGGTACCGGTATTGGATGGACCGGGGGAAGGGGCGTTCCTGCAGCCGCACCTACCTTCTCTCCGCACTCGTAAGACAGCCCTGCTGGGCACGCCTCCAGTCAGAAGTTGCAGCAGTGGGCCACACCGGTGGCGGTTGGGGCGTCGCGAATGTCCCAGTCCCCGCCGTTATGATGACAACGGCAAGCCACAGCCAAGTAGTAGCGCCGTTCGCCGTGCGCACGTACGGTAGGGTGCACATGCGGCCCAGAGCGCCTAGCTCGAGGGATATGTGGGCTCGGGCGCGACGTGTCGAGTCAAGAGGTATCTTTGCTTGGCACGCCTGCAGGTGGGGGTTTCGGCATTTCGCGGGGAGACGTGATAGAAGGTGTCGAGGTGAGGTGCGTGTTGGCCGATGCAAATGCACAACATCGATGGGCAGCACAGTGGCGGGGTTGGGCTGGGACCTGCGCCATAACCGAGGAGGTGCCGTCGGTTAGCGTTCGCGCACGGTTGTGTTCCAGTCCGTCTCCATCTACTCCTCGCTCCGCCGGCCCCCACGCTGCCACGGAGCCGCCCTCCCGCCGTGCACTCGATACACGGGACTTACAAACTGCAGCCAGCGTGTGGCGACCTCGTGAGAGGGCCGCGAGGGCGGAGGCAAGCGACGTGGCTTTTCCGACGGTTTCCTCGGCACCGCTCGTACGCTGCGGCGGTTGGCATGGGGGCCGTACCGTATGGGACCGGCCAGCAGCACCTTGCTTCAGATTCAGATACCCCAAGCGCGTTATCCCCGCACAGCACTCCGAACCTAGCGCGCTTCGCACAGTTACAACGCAGAACCGAAGAATGGGCTCGCCACACACCAAGCTCGCCACTGCGGCGTTGCTGGCGCTCCTGTGCCTCCTCTCCGGCGCGGCTGCTAAGAGCAGCTACAAGAAGAGCAGCAAGTCCAGCAAGAGCGAGTACCCCAAGGCGCCCAAGGGCGCCATTCTCGCGACCGCGGAGCTGAAGGCTGCCGCTGGCGTCAAGGTCTGGCAGCATTCTACGAAAGATGTCAAGAGTTTTGTCTGTGTGGCTCCGCCCCTGTCTCGCCACTCCTTCTATACGCTGCAAATTACCATAGATGCATGCTTGATACGTCCGGAGTGTGCTTAGCTGGCTGCTGTATCTCCCTGATGGTTAGGGATGTAAGGGCATGCATGTTGTTGGTCGGCAAATCTCTCCCCTTGCCGCTCGCAGAGCAGCGGAGGCAAGGGATACGCCTACTTGCTACTTGAGAAGGTGTGCAGCTTGACTGCCTGGTCTGGTTTCGCCACGCCTGCCCAGCAGCCTGCCCTTAGTATGCGTGTGTGCACACGTGGCCAATGCCTTCGTCCGCCTCGTGATTGGACGCTAGGAACGCTCTCTTGCTTAACGCTTGTCGTCGCTGCTTCCGCCACTGCGTCTACTGCCGCTGCAGGGCGGGCCCTACACCTCCTACATCAAGCTCACCGGCAAGCTGCGTAAAGTCACCATGGCGCACGTGCACTGGGTGAGTCCACGAGTAGTAGCGGGTCCGCGGACGCAGCGGCGCAGCCGCGGCCCCCAACGCCCCCTACCCTGGCTCTGGAGCACGCCACACGGTTTGCAGGCGCAGAGGACTTGGGAGCGAATGCGGGTACAGGAGACGGATCAGCTGCCAGTCTGCCGCCGCGCAGTCCGCGCGTGATACTTGATGCATCTGCCCCGCCCTCCCCACCCTCGCTGCTCCTACAACCCCACCCACGCCCCCACCCCCACTCGACCCACACAGATGAACGCCACTGCCAAGAATCCGATTGTGAGTACCGGTACTGTATGTGTTGGCTGTGGGGGTGGCATGCAAAGAGGTAGCATGGACGTACGCCAGCACCGACGTACCCATACACGCGAGGCGCCAGCCCGCACGCCAGCCCCCCCCCTCCTGCCTCGGTCCTCCCGCCCATCACCTGACCACCTGCTCTCACCCCCACTCCCCCCCCAACCCAACCCAACCCACTTGGTTTAGTTTTTCTGGAATGAACTCCCCCCCTCAAAACACACACACGCCTCCCTGATCTCCTCCCCCCCACCCACACACACACACAGCGCCTGGGCCTGTTCCCCAGCATCACCGCCCCCCGCACTGCCGTGCTGCTCAACCCGCCCTTCTCCTACAACAAGGTGGGGGCGGCCTGGGAGCCGCCGCGGTCCCGCCGTTGACGGGATTTGTTCCTCCGCAAATTTAATGGCTGTGGCTGGGTCCCACGGCCGCAGCGAGGGGGGTTGCGACGGGCATGGCATGGCATGGCTTGGTGCCCTTAACAATCTCTGTGTTAAACAATAGCAAAAGGAAATTTTCTGTGTGTGTATCGTGTGTGCTTGTGACATGTGCGCACTTCGATGTTCGTGTTCGCTGTCCACACTTGACTGCGCGCAGGGTGAGGTGAGCTTTGAGCGGCCCTGGAACGCCACGGACATTGGCTACTGGGACACCAGCCTTGACACCTTCCTGACCCTGCTGCGCGATGGTGGGTGCTGGTGTGTGTGTGCGTGTGTGTGTGTGTGTGTGTGCGTGTGTACGTGTGTGTGTGTGTGTGTGTGTGTGTGTGTGTGTGTGTGTGTGTGTGCGCGTGTGTGTGTGTGCGTGATGAGGCACGCGCTGGCGGAGTGGTGGGAGTGGCGGCGCAGTGGCCAGCGTTTGTCGGGCGCACATGTGTGTCGGTGTATGTGCAGTGCCGCCGCCGCCGCCGCGGATGCCGTGCCGTGTCCTGCCTGGCACGTGGCAGCCTCCATCCTTCGTGCACTGGCATCCATAAACGGGCGTGCGCCACTCCCCAGCCCTGAGCTCTGCCGCTGTCCCCCACCCACACACACCGCCCTACCCACACCTCCCCCCTCCCGACACTTCACCACACCCCGCAGGCGATCTGTACGTCAATGTGCACACCGGTGGGTGTGGCGGGTGTGGAGGTGCCTGTACCCCGAGCCCGCGCTCGCGGGTCCGCGTCGCCTCCTTTCCCTTCCTGGTGTGACAGCACATACTCCCGCCTGAGCCTCGATTTACGTAATAGTTCGTCGTACTCGACCCCCCCTCCCTCCATCCCTCCTTGGTTAAATTTGGGCTGGTATTCACAACCTCCCGTCCCTCCCCCACCAACACGTACCGCACGCAGTGGCCTACCCCGGCGGTGAGATCCAGGGCACCCTCAAGTGCAAGAGCCCCTGCCGCTTCAACTGAGCGCGGCACGTGCAGCCGCCCCCCGCCTCGCCTGGGTCGCAGAGGCGGGTGTGATTGGCGGCAATCCGCCCTGTGACATGGCAGGCGCGTGAAGCTGCCGACCGCTGTGACATTCCAATACCAGGTGTTGTCTTTGTATGTATGTGCGGATAGTTTCTGCATAAGCTCGGAAGCTCGTGATTCGCTTTATAATGATATGCTTGGCTGACGTGGTTCAGGAGCGCTGAGGAGCGGCGGCAGGCGGGGTCCTGCCCTGCCCACACACTGCTGTGGTATAGTACGTTGTGCTCGCTTGCTTTCTCGGTTTCGCATTGTTGAGCATATCGTCGATGAATACGTCTGCCTGGTGCTGTGTGGCGGAGGTCAGGGCCTTTGGCTGGCGCTGCCGCGAGCGCACAACAACACAGCGGCGTTGACAGGAACGCCACACACTCGAACACGGCCTCCTGAGCAACTTGCACCTTCTCGCATTCCAATGTCGCGCGAGCTGACACACCACCTTGTAATTCGGCGTCGCGCTCTTCCACACGTCCACGCCTAGGCCTCGATCTACGTTACGACGAGCATGGCACTACCCGCTAGGCGCCTCAGCAACGTACACGCCAAAGGGCGGCAGCCTCTACAAGAGCGGCCGCCGCAATCTCCGCCCAGGGCGCCCAAAAGCTGCCGCTGTCCATTCCTGCTCCGCTGCCCGCTGTGTGCTCACATGCAGCCCTCCCGCCGTGCGTGCGCCGCAGCCGCCCCCAACACATCTCATCACACACAATGAATGAAGTAGAAGTAGCAGGCAGTGCCCCCCTAAGTAATATGCAGCTAGGCGCGTCAATGAACCTTGGCTCCCACGATGCGGTGAAGACATGTGCGCACATGCGCGCGGTTTGCTTCCCTCACTGCTACCTTACGGCTTGCGCCCCCTCCTCACACGCGCACACACACTTTGCAGTCGCTCACCAGCTCCCACGCCGGCGCCCATGTTTAGCTCATTCCACCACCGTACCGTATCTTACACGGGTCCCCACCCGCTCTGACACAAGACTCCTAAACGCTAGTTCGGAAGGGAAATGGCGATATCGGTGATATCAGTGGTGACGGTTGCGTCGGCTGCTGCGGTGTCAGCTGTTAATGCTTCTCCTCCACCTCCTCCACCTCCTCCACCTCCTTGAACTCCGCCTCCGGCTGACCCAGTGATTGGTGGGCGCTGGCCGGCTGCTGCTGCGGCTGCTGCTGCTGCTGCTGTTGTGGTGTGCTGGGCGGCTGCGGGTCCGCCGGGGGGCGGCTGGCGGCGTGTGTAGAGCAGCAGGTAGGCCTGGGCCCGCAGCACCTGCGGCTCAGCCACCGGCCGCACCTGCACGTGTTCGGATGTGTGCGTGTGTGGGTGTGGGGTTGGGGTATGGGGGTTGGGGGTGTGGGGGTGGGCTCAGAGCGCGCCGGTGCGGTCACCGGGGAGCTGCCGCAGGCGGAGAGGGCCGAGTGCTCGCGCGTTCCACTCCCGTCCGCCAGGAGTGCCCTTACGCACCCACCTATGTCCCACCCAATCCCTCGCGCCTCACTCCCCTCGCACCCCTCAGCCCCCCTCTTGCCCCTCTCAACCCCCTCGCCCCTCTCAACCCCCTCGCCCCTCTCAACCCCCTCGCTCCTCTCACCCCCCTCACCGTGGTGTCACTGACGTGGTACCACTGCGGCGCACTGCCGCCGCCGGCACGACCAACACACCGCTTCACGTACGCCACCTGCCAGGCGACGCGCGGCAGCAGGCGGAAATAGCGCGCGGGCGGTTGGGGCGCAAGGCAGGCAGGCGCATGAAGGACAGGGCTGATGAGCAGTCGGGCTCTCGATAGCCCCGGCGCTTCCCAACTTCCTACCCAGTAGCGGTGCTGTTGATAAGGACCCGGAGACTGGCGCATGGGAGGACGGGCGCCGCAAGCCGGACCTGCACGTTGACAGCCCGTCCCTCCCTCCCTCGTCCCTCCATCCCTTCTCCATCCCTCCCTCATCCGTCTCTCCCCTCATCCCTCATCCATCCTCCGGCCCTTTTCCACCATCACGCCGGCACTGCGCCCCACGCCGGCACGAAACACGCAGCATTTCGCCCCCTTCCCCCTTTCCCCCCTGTCCCCCTCCCTCACTTACGTAGTGCCCGTACCGCAGCTGCCCCGAGTGCTCCACCACCCCCAGAAGGTCGTACACACAGCCGCCAGCGCCGCCAGCAGCAGCAGCGGCAGCAGCGGCAGCAGCACCGCCAGAGTTGCCGTTCGTATCACCGCTGCCGCCGCCGCCGCCGCCATCGCCAATATTGGGGTGCGGTGGCGCCGAGCCGTGGCCGTTGCTGATGGCGGCGGCGGCGGCGGCGGCGGCGGTGCCGTTGGGCGCCACCAGGCTGCTTGTGAAGGGACTGCTGTCTGTCTGCTGCGGCTCCTGTGGCGGCTGCTGCACCCGCTGCACGGCTGCCGCTGCCGCGCCCGCTTCCTCCGCCTGACTGCCCGGCTCTGTGCGCGCGCCCACCACCCCCGGCCCAGCCTCAGCCGCCGCCGCAGCCGCCGCCGCTGCCTGTGCCTCCGCCGCTGCCGCTGCCGCCTGTGCCTCCGCCGCCCGGGCCTGGGCGAGGAAGGGCTCCAGGTCCAGTGTGAAGTCGAATGCCACCTGTGTGTTAAAGAGCACAAGGAAAACATTACGCGTAGGACAGTGTATGCGATGCCACCTGTGTATGTGTGTGTGTGTGTGTGTGCGTGTGTGTATTGCAGGTTGTTGTCGTATGTTGTCGGTTGATGTTGTGAGTTGTGCTGAGCTCTGATTGTTGCGAGTCATGTGTTGGTGTGCGTTGTGTTGCGGGTGACGATTCACAAGGGCGCTCGTGGGTGGCACTGGGCGTCCCGTACTGAGGACGGGCGGTTCCGGGCGTGATCCATCTCCATCTCACCATGACACGTGGCAATGACAGCGCGCTGACTCCCCCCTTGCAACCCCTTGCAACCCCCTTGCGCCCCTGGTCTCGCCACTCACGTGCTTGTCGATCTTGTTCAGCCGCCCACGTGCGTCCATGCCGAACCGCTTCAGGTGCAGCACCAGCAGCTCGGGCGCCCGCCGCAGGTGGTACTGCTTGGCGGCGGCGCGCAGGAAGGCGCGGCCCGAGCCGGCAGACCGCAGGCCGCCGCCGCCGCCACCAGGGCTGCTACTGCTGGTGCCAGTGGCGGCGGCGACACGGCTGGGCGGCGGCGGCGTGACGGCGGCGGTGGCGGGGGAGGCAGGCGGGACTGGCGGCGTGGGTGAGGTGGTGGTGGTGGTGGTGGCGTCGGCGTCAGCGTTGGTACTGATGGCACTGGTGGGGGTGGTGGCTGCGGTGTCAGCAGCTGCGGCATCGGCGATGGCGCTGCCGGCCGGCGCTGCAGCGGCTGGGGTCGCGTTCGCGTTCGCGGCTGTAGCTGCGGCTGCGGCTGTAGCTGCGGCTGTAGCTGCGGCTGCGGCGAAGGCGGAGGCGATGGAGCCGTTCCCCTGGCGGTGGTGAAGCGGCTGTGTGGCGGCGGCTGGTGCTACTGCCGCTGCTACTGCCACCGGCGCCTCCAGCAGCAGCGCCTTGGGCGGCAGCTCCTGCCCGTGCTCGTCCAGGGTGCCCACGGGGCTCAGCAACCCCAGGATACCGCCCACAGCCCGGGCGGCAGTAGCAGCCGAGTTGGCAAGGCTGCTACTGCTGCTGTCACTGCTACTGCCGGCGGGCGCTGGCTGCTGCGCCGCCGCTACCGCTATCCCCTCCGTCTTTGCTCCTGCTGCTGCTGCTGCTACTGCCGTCCCTGCTGCTGCTACTGCCGTCCCTGCTGCTGCTACTGCCGGGGCCGAGGGCGACACCATGTCATCCATGTCAAACACACCCTCGCTCTCTGTCGGCGTCAGCGGCGATACACCGTTGGCTGTAGCAGCCGCAGCAGCTGCAGCTGCAGCCGCCGAAGCCGCGGCCGGGGCCGGCGCCGCAACACTCCGCACCAGCATGGGCGGAGCGCTGCCGCTGCTATTGCTACTGCCCGTGCCGGGGCCTGTGGGGGCTGTAGCAGCGGCGGCGGCGGCGGTGGCGGCAGGCTCAGCGGCCGGCGGCGGGGGGCATGTGGAGCCGCTCTCCTTACCGTTGCCGTGATGCCCGGAGCCATGGGAGTGGGAGTTGTGGTGATGATGATGGTGGCGATGGTGATGATGGTGGTGGTGGTGGTGGTGCGGGTGCAGGGCAGGGTCTAGATTTACTCCGTGCTGCTGCTGCTCCGCCGCTGCTACAGCCGCCGCCTCAGCTAGGGAGCCCGCCGCCGCAACCTCCTCCTCACCCGCCGCCGCCGCCGCCGCCGCCGCGACATCGCAGCCGCTGCTGTCCGCGCGGCTGTAGCTCAAGCTACTGCCGCCACTGGAGCTGCTGCTGCTGCCGCCGCTGCCGCCGGCCGCCCGCGCCTCCAGCTCGTCTCCCAGCAGCTGCTGCCCCTGCCCCTGCCCCTGCCCCAGCTCTGCATGTGAGCCCGCCACGCGCTCCGCCACGCTGCCCGCACTGCCCGGCTCCGCCTCGGCCTCACCTGCCACCCCCGACTGCGGCCCGGCCGCCGCGGCCGCCGCCGCCGCCGCCGCCGCCCCCGCCGCCGCTGCCGCCGCCTGCGGCGTGGCGGCGCTGGAGCCGTCCAGGGTCTGTGTGGACGCGGACTCGGCGGCGGCGGAGGTGGTGGGTGTGGAGGAGTCCGGCACGCCACTGCTGACGGAGCAAGGGCTGCCAGTGCGCCCCGCCGCCGCCGCCGCCACCCGCACCGTCAGGCCGCCGCCAGGCGCCCTGCCGCCGGCGCCGCCGCCAGCGCCGCCGCCGCCGGCCGCGGCCGCATCCTCCGCATCGCTGCCCTCGCGCGACGACGCGCCGCCAGGCGATGAGGATCCAGATCCGGACCCGGATCCAGATCCGGAGCTGGCGCTGCCTTCGCTGTCGTACAGATCGGATCCAGGCGGCAGCGCCATGTGTACGAACGCCGGGTGCTGCAGCGGCCGCCGGAGCGCCGTCGGGTACTCCCAGCTTGCCGCCGCCGCCGCCGCCGCTGCGGAGGAGGCGGCGGCATCCGCGGCCGCTGCGCGGCGCCGGGCAGCGGCCGCCGCAGCGGCCGCGGCGCCGGCGCCTACTGCCGCGCCGGCGATGGGCATGCCGCCGCGGCCAGCGGCGCCGTCGTCGCTGTCTCCAGCCTTGCCCGCCTCGTCTGAGGATCCGCTGCCGCCGCCGTTTTGCGCCCCTGCCGCGGCGGCGGCGGCAGCCCCGGCCGGGTCTGCCGTCGCCGCCACCGCCGCTGCTGCCGCCGAGCGCTGCTTGGCACCCATGCCCGCGGCCGAGGTGTTGGGCGGGTACCTTCCCCGCAGCAGCAGTTTGGTCCTGCCGCCGCCGGCGCTACTGGTGCTGCTGGGCGAGGTGGCGCCGCCGCCGCCGCCGCCACCGCCGCGGCCTGACGGCGAGCGGGCGCTGCTGCTGGTTGCGGCGGCTGCGGGCGGCGGCGCCTCCAGCAGTGTCAGGCCGCCCGCCAGCATGGACAGCAGGTGGTGCAGGCCTGTGTGTGTGGGGGGGTGATGATGTGTGTGTATGGGAGTTCAAGTGTGGGGTTCTCGGTACGACTTTTGCCAGACGACTCTTGTGCACGAGAAGCAATCTGCTGTGCGACCTTGCTTGTGCCCTCTGGCACACGCACCTCAGCACCCAAACCTCCTCCCCAACGGCTTCCCCCTGTCTCCAACGGCTTCCCCCTGTCCCCAACGGCTTCCCTCCTGTCCCCAACGGCTTCCCCCCTGTCCCCAACGCCCTCTCCCCCCCTCACTCACCCGCGGGTCCCGCCATGAGGTCCGCCACGCAGTCCATCACCAGCTGCGCCGCCGCCTGCACGCGCCGCCCCTGGTCCCGAGCAGGCACACTCGAAGACGTCGGAGACAGAGCCCCATCGTCCGAGCCCTCGCCGCTGCCGCCGCCGCCGCCTCTGCTACTGCCGCCGCCTCTGCTACTGCCGCTACTGCCGCGCCACGCCACGCCCACATTCACTTTCGCCAGCGACAATCCGCGCTCGGAGAACGGCCCCGGGCCGACGGCGCCGGCTGGCGCCGCCGCCGCCGCCGACCTGCTACTGCCGCTGCTGCGCGCCGCCGCCTGCTGCTGCTGCCGCGCCGCGCTTCTCGGGCTACTGCTGAGGATAGTGGACAGCACGGGACTCATTGGGGAGGAGGAGGGAAGCGGCGAGGTGCCGGCGGCCGCCGCGGCGGCTGCGGCGGCTGCGGCGGCCGCGTCGGCGCCGGCGGCTGCCGCTGCCGCCGCCGCCGCCTGTGAGGCTGCTGCCGCCATGAGTGCCGCTGCCCGTGTGGTTCCGGCCAGGGGCTGTAGCTGCACGTACATGGAGTCGGTGTCCCACGGGTCCAGCTGGGCCTGTGAGGGGGGGGGAGGAGGGGAGGAGGGGGAGGAGGACGGGGGCGGGCACGTGTGCGCGTGTGTGTGCGTGCATGTGTTTATGTGTGTGTGTGTGTGTGCGTGTGTGTGTGTGTGTGTGTTAATTGTGCGTAGGGTAAGGTGTCAGGAAAGCTGTACAACAAGCGGTGCGATATCCGGGGCAGCAGTGCGATATGCGGGGCGGGGCGGGGTGCGGGGCGGCAGGGGGTGTGGGGGAGGCAGGGTGTGCGCACCTGGATGATGAAGGACGCGCCGTGGGCCTTGGCGGGCCTGTGTGTTTGACAGGAGGTGTGCGGAGGCAAGAGGCGGCCGGGTCCCGCAAGGAGCACAGGCGACGTCAGGCAAGGGCTGAAGGACTGGCGGGCAGCACATATATACACGCACACGCACACGCACACGCACACGCACACGCACACGCACACGCACACGCACACACACGGTCCTGGCGTGAACACCCCGCAAGCGCCCCACAGTGCGCCCTCCCACACCTCCCCCCGCCAGACCCGCCGCCATCCTTCCCTCCCTCCCACCCTCCCACCCCCCGCCCCCACCTGAAGAAGGGCGCCGCCCCCCGCAGCGCCTCCTCCAGGTCGGTGCCGCGCTGCTCCCGACTGCCCGGCACCAGGAACACCTCGGGCGCACCCGGGCTCCAAGACACCTGTGGCATGGGGGTTACATTCATGATCAGCCAAGAATTGGTAGACGATGGGCAATCTTGGGGGAATACATTCGTGATTATTTAAGAAGCAATCTTGGGGGAGGGTTGTGAATACCAGCCCAAACTAAACCAAAACCACGAAAACGAGGGATTTGTAAGTACCAGCTCTAGATTAAACCGAACCAAGCCAAGCCAGCGGAGCGCAGGCAAAGGCGAACGATGCAAGCGATAAAGGCTGATGGGAAGCGGCTTAGAGGGGGCAGGAGGGGGCGTGGCGGCAGCAGGCGGAGGGGCAGCAGGAGGCAGAGGGGGCAGGACGTGGAGGGCAGGACGCGCAAGGCAGGAGGGCAGGCAGGGGCACGGCAGGAGGGTGGCTGGAGCGGGTCACAGCGCAGGCACAGCAGCCAGGCTGCGAGGAGCCGAGGAGGCCACCCGCCACCACACCGTGAGGCGGCGCCAGTCGGCCCTCGCGGTCACAGCAGTGGTCAAGTGGTCACCACCAACACCAGCGCCAACACCAACACCAGCAGTAGTAATAGTAACAGCCACAGTGCGGACTGGTGCCTCCGCGCAGGCACACACACACACACACACACACACACACACACACACACACACACACACACACACACACACACACACACACACACACACACACACACACACACCTGCTTCCGTAGTGGCGCGGCCGACAGCGACACCGACTTGTACAGCGGCGAGGTGAAGGACGCCTGGTGCGGCGGCAGTAGCAGCTGCAGCTGCTGCTGCGTGCTGCCGCCGGCCGACACACAGCCCGAGGCCGACGCACAGCTGCCGCCGCCGCCGCCGCCGCCTGCCGCCGCCCGCTCTCGGGGGCACTCCCACTGCACCGACTCGGCCGCAAAGAAGGCGGCGAGGCAGGCGCCCACGTCCAACACACGCGGCCGCGGCGCCGGTGGGGCGGGCGCGGGCGCGCGTGATGGGAGAGCGGGGGAGGGTGTGGCCGTGGGGGAGCGCAAGAATGGCGAGGCGGCGGCGGTCGCTGCAGGCACGGCGGCGGCGGGTGTGAGGGGCTGCGCGGAGGCGAGTGTGGAGCTGTTGGCGCCCATGTCCGTGGCCGTGTTGGTTGAGGGGTGAGGGGCCGGCGACGCAGCGTGGGCGCCGTTGCTGCTGCTGTCCGGGGCGGCGCCGCTGGCGCTCGTGCTTGTGGTGGCGGCGGCGATGGGGCGGAGGGCGGTGTTGCTGGTAGGGGTGGTGGTAGTGGTGTTCGCCGTGCCGTTAGCAGTGTCCGCTGCCGCCGGGGCGTCCTCGTGCAGACCCTTTGCAGCCTCGCCATCAGACGCCGAGGAAGAGCCCTCGCCACCAGACGCCTCCTCCGCCGCCGCCTCCCCGCGCGCCACCGGCGCCGCCGCCGCGCCCCTCCCTTGCCGCTGTGCCAAGCTCCTCGCTGGCTCCGCCCCCTGATGCGCAGCCGCCGTCGCGGCGGGCGCCTGTGACGGGCCCGCCTTGCCTGCTGCCACCGCCACCGCGGCCTCGGCTGCCGCCTTGCTCGCCGCCCCCATGGCTTTGCTGGCGCCACCGCCGCTGCTGCCCACACCCACATCGCTATCGCTGCTGCTGCCGCCGTCACTGTCACTGCCGCTGTCGCTGTCGCGCGTGCCTTTCTTCTTTTTGGCCTGGCGTGTGGCCGCGATGCTCTGTTTGCGCTGCTCCTTCTCCAGCTTGCGCATTTGCTGAACACGTGCATCAGGCACAAGGGACAAGGTATTAGGAGGCGGGAGAGGATTGGGTGGAAGTGGCAGGACTGGCATACGGTAATGCATGGTGCGGCATGCGTGAAGAAAGCTGCTGTACGCGAAGCAGGCGGCGGGCGGCAACCGCCCAACCACTAGTCCGCCTGCCAATCACACACACACACACACACACACACACACACACACACACACACAAGTATGACTACCTGGGTCACGACAGTCACGCGACGCTCGGTAAAATGGTGGGTATCGGTAAGTAACTCCGTCGCGTCATTGGGCGGGCTTTCGTTTCGTTTTTTAACACACACACACACACACACACACACACACACACACACACACACACACACACACATACACACACACACACACACACACACACACACACACACACACACAGGGGGCGCCCGCCCCTCCAGCCCCCCGCCTCCCATCCCGCTGCTACTGCCGCGGCCCTCCCGTTCACCCAGCTACCACACGCCCCGCACGTCCGTTAGCACGTCACGTGGGCCACGTGACAACCACTGCGCACCCTGTCGCCCACTCACCTTGGGTGTGAGCTTCTTGGCCTTGCCGCCGCCCTTGCCCTCCCCAGCCGCCGCCGACACCACTCCGGGGCCGCTGCCGCCCTCGCCCTCACTCCCACTGTCGTCATCGTCCGAGCCGCCGCCCGCCTTCTTGCTGCCTCTGGATCTCTTGCCGCTCTTTGCCTTTTTCTCCTTCTCCTTCTCCTTGTCCTTGTCCTTGGTCTTGTCCTTGGTCTTGGTCTTGCCCGCTGCCTGCTGCTGCCCCCCCTCCGCGTCTGAACCCGCCTCCCCGTCCGAAGCCGCGTCCAGATCGGGTGCGCCCTTGCTGCCACCCTTCTTGCTCCCTTTCTCTGTCTTCTCCTTCTTCCCTTCCTTGCCCTCCTTGCCCTCCTTGTGTTTCTTCTTCTTCTCCTCCTTGCCACCCGTCCCTTCGCCGCCGCCGGCATTGCCCTGCCCCTGCCCCTGCTCCTGCCCCTGCTCCGCCGCCGCCGCCTTGCCCCTCTTGGCCTCCTTGGCTGCCCGCTTGGCCTCCTTCTCCAGCTCCCGCGCCGCCTTCTTGCTCAGCTTCTTGGGCTTGTCGGGTCGATAGCTGCCGGCGCCCGCGCCACTGCCGCTGCCAGTGTGGGAGCCGTCGGCGCCGTTGGCGAGTGCCCCCCTCAGGTCAGCCCTGCGTCGCGGCCACAGAGCGGGAGGGCGTGGGGCGATGGTTCAGAGTTTGCAGAACAGATACTGTGCGCCGCCCTGTGCTTGCGAATGGCCCATTGTGTATTGACACACACAGTCGCACACCTTGCCTTGCCCTTACACACACGCGCATTATGCCCCCAAACGCTCCCTAGTTTGGGCTGGTATCTACACCCCCAAACCCCGCACACGCAAGCCCCCACCTGCCCAGCTCCGGCACATCTTCGGGTATGGGCAGCGACAGGTCGAAGAACGACTCAGGCGCCGCACTGGTGTGGCCGCAGCCGCCGCAGCGGATGCTGGACACCAGCTCGCCGCCAAACAGCGCCGCCACAAGCCCACCGCTGCTACTGCTACTGCTACTGCTACAGCCGCCACTGCATCCGGCAGTAGCAGCAGGAGAGGCAGTAGCAGCAGGAGAGGCTGCAGCTGGAGACACGGGCGGTGGGCTGCTGCCAGCGGGCGCAGTGTCGGCGGCGGCGGCACCGCCGCTGCTGCTGCTGGGGCGCCGCCGCAGCATCTCCGCCGCACGCTTCTCCTCCTCCTGCAGTAGGGATGTCCAATTGAGCGAGGTCCTTATTTGCACTGTGTGAGGGCAACGCTTGCTTGCCCGCTGCCAGCATGCTTCCCTACCCTTTCAATGTCCCCACGAACGACAAATGCTCACACACGCCGCACACACGCACCGGAGCCCAGCCGCCCGGCCGGATGGCGGCGCGAGCCCGCCCCTGATCCTGCCCTCGCCACTAGGACAGCCGCACAGCCCAATTCACACAGCCCCCAAAGTTGACCAACATGCCCGCAGCCATCGCCACCCACGGCCCCACCACAGGCCCCAACACAGCCCCACCACAGCCCCACCACAGGCCCCAACACAAGCCCACCACAGCCCCACCACAGCCCCACCACAGCCCCCCCACCTGCAGGTTGTCCAGCAGCAGCCGCATCAGCTCCTGACTGTCGTGCTGCTGCTTGCCCTGTGGGTGGGTGGGTGTGGGTGCGCGGTGGGTGGGTGTTGGGAAAGGCGTGTGTGCAGCGCGAAATGGATTGGGTGTGCAAGTGCGAAGCCGGTGGGACACGGCGCGCACCCTTGGGGGCGGCACGCACGACACAGCCACGTTTCCCACGCCGCGGCCCCAACTGCACGTGATTCGCTGTCAACACGCACTCTATCCCTCTCCTGCCCCTTTCACCCCGCACATGCACACACACACACACACACACACACACACACACACACACACACACACGCACACACACACACACACACACACACACACACGCACACACACACATACACACACACATACACACACACGCACACACACACACACATACACATAGCACACACACACACACACACACACACACACACACACGAAGGCGTCGTCTGGGCGGGCTTTCGTTTCGTTTTTTAACACACACACACACACACACACGGCCGTAGCCGAAGCCGCACTCGCCTTGAACTGCGGCGCCACACGGCACACGGCCGCCAGCAGCGCCTGCGGGTTGTAGGGGCCCCGCCCGCCCGCGCCGGCCGTGCCGCCCGCGCCGGCGTGGTGGCCTGGCCGTGCAGAGGGCGTGCCGTGCAAGTGAAGGTCAGGGGGGGGTCAGGGGGGGTTCGTGTCGCACGGCGGCACGGGGGGGCCCGCCGCCCCTCGGATCTTTTGCCCGTCCCAAGTCCAGGCCCGGACCAGGCTTAATAATTGCCCAGGCCAACAGCCGGGAGCAAGCCCGGTAAGTGGGTATTGTTAAGCCTCCCTTAAATCCAAACGTCCTCACCGTTGACATTCAGCAGCGCCTGCTGCAGCGCGAAGCCTAGGGGCCCCTTGCCCAGAGCGGGGGGCGCCGGGCCCCCCTCGCTAAAGGCGGGCCTGGGCTTACACGCCGCGTTCAGCTGCGGGCAGGCCAGTAGCAGCTGCAGAGCTGAATTGAAAAAGCACGTGTTGCCTAGGTTTGTCAGGCCGACCGCGGCGCCAGCGACCAGGGTCGGCGCGGGCGAGGCGCTGCAATTGCCGGGCCGGGCTGGCGCGCTGTCAGGCGTCGCTGGCTGGCACACCGCCTGCCCACCCGCCTTGCAGGCGCCGCCGGCGGTGCTTTCAGACTCCAACTGCGTCATTTGCCCAAGGTTTCAAGTTGTTTATGCGTGGCACATGCTTCCGGGTCTTGGGATCTTCACCACAGCCACCCCTTATGTGCTATTTATACGAAAAGACCTATTTTCATGTCATGACAGATGTCAATTATACGCAATTGTCCTTTTGGCCTTGCCGACTGGCAATAGCTTCGCTGCGGCAGGACGAGGTTTGCAGTGTGCTTTTGCAGTAAGGAGCTTATGTGGTTAGGTTCATTCCTGAGACGTTGTGAAGGCACATAAGTGAGCGGATGCACTGCCTCCGCCGTCGTGTCGCGATCGGCCCATATCCCCCTGGTCGAGTCCCCAGGAGCTCCACAGTTGAAGCTTCTGCGCCGCGCCCGTGCACTGCGCGGTGAAGCATGCTAATCCTTACTGGGCACCCTTGCCCGCGGTCGATAAACCGATAAGGGACAGGTGGGGCCACGATGCAAGACTGGGACAAGGATCGTCATGTGGCGGATCTGTGCGGAGCCCGGTTCCATCCCGTCTCCGACAGACCGAATTGGAGGCTAAATCGGACAACCGGACAGGCATTACAACTGCAAGACGATCCATTCAATCTTTTTTGCTCTTTGCATGCCAATATGCCAGCACGCCCTTCGGAGCCTGCCGCTCCCCCTACGCCCACACACACGCGATGCGCTGCCGCCAGTCCACACAGTTCGCCCGCCCGCCGCGGCGCCGCCAACATGCCGTGTGGGGGCGGTGCCGCCTCATCCCCGCCCCGCAGGGCAACATTGCGTGTATCGTCTCACACACACCTGACCCCTGCAAGCAGCTGTCGCACACTGTCGCACACAATCCCCAGTACGCACATCCCGCGAGTCTGTATCACCACGACACGGCACACCCCTACAAAGACCTTAGTCCGCACGCGTCCGTGTCATTGGCATCAGCGGCAAGTTTCCATTGCCGCCCTAAGCCCCTTGGGGTCGAGCGGTCTGGCCGAGCCCACAGTGTCCTACTCCCCACCTGAACTCCCCGCTTCCTCCCCCCTGCTGTGCTGCCCACGGCCCTGCTGTACTGCCCACGGCCCTCCTGTGCTGCCCACGGCCCTCACAGGTCGTCGTAGTCCAGCACGTGCCGCGTCACGCGCTGGCCCGAGCTCACGGGACTACCCATGCCGTACATGCCGTACAGACCAGCCGCCGCCGCCGCAGCCGCCGCCGCCGCCGCCGCCGGCACGCCGCCGCGCAGCGGCCCGGCGGCGGAGCCGCGGCGCTGCGGCGCGATGGCGATGGGCGGCAGGTCGGCAAGTGTGACGTGGTACGGCGCGGCGTCGTACCCGCCGCCGCCGCCGCCGCCACCTCCCACGCTGCCACTGCCGTACTTTTCAAGGCCGCCGTAATTGCGCCGCTGGCTGGGACCGGTTTTCTGTGTGGCGTGGAGTAGGGCGCGGCGGCGGGGAGGTTAACCGCACGTGGAATGGTGTCGATGTGGCCCACTGCTCCCCCGTCCTTCACGGCTTCGGCTACCTCTTCCCCATCCATCCAAACACCTCCTCCCTCCCCTTCAACTCCCTCCCCTTCCCTCCCCGCTCCCTCCCCGCTCCCTCCCTCTCGCTCCCCACGCCCCCGCACCTTCCAGTCTGGCAGCGAGCCCTGCGCCCTCGCCACGTTGAGCCTGTGCCCGCCCGCCTCAACGCCCACGTTGCGGCTCAGCTCCAGCAGCGCGGTGGCGGCCTCGGGCCGGCCGAACTGTACGAAGCCGTACAGCTGGCCGTTGACCAGCCGGGCGTTGACCACCTCCTGCGGGGGGAGAGGGGGGTTGTAAATACCAGCCCAAACTAAACCAAACCAAGCTAAACTAGCGGAGCACAGGCAGAGGGGGCAGGGAGGGGCACGCGGGCATGGGGGGAGGAATGTGGCGAGGCAGGGATGAGGGGATGCGGTCCTGGAGTGACTGGTGGGGCGATGGCGGTGATGCGCACAAGCGCCTCCCTGTCCCAGAGCCCCGCCTCCACTTGCCACGCACGCACCTTGGAGTAGGTCTCGAACACGGTCCGCAGCTCCGGCGCGCTGATGCCCGGAGGCAGGTCGCCCACAAACAGCGTGCATGCCAGCTCAGCAGACCGGGCGTCGCCGCCGCCGCCGCCACTGCCGCCGCGCTCACGGGCACCCCCGGGAGACTGCCGCCGGCGGTCGCGGTCGCGGTCCCACGAGCGGTCCCGGTCCCGGTCCCGGGAGCGGTCGCGGCCGCGGTCGCCGTCGCGGGAGCGCGAGCGGCTGCGGCTGCGCGAGCGCGAGCGGGAACGGGAGACGTAGCCCCGACCGCCCCGCGGCTCCCGCTCCCGTTCCCGCTCCCGCTCCCTATCCGCGTCCAGGCTGCGCCCCCCATCACGGCCGCGGTCCCTGTTCCGGCCCCGGTCTCCGTCCATGCGGTCGCGACCTCGGCCCTCACGCCCTCGGGTCTCGCGGTCGCGGCCGCCCCCTCGAGGAGAACGAGAGCGGGAGCGCGCGCGGTCGCGGCCGCGGCCACCGCCTGCCTCGGTGGCGGCGGCGGCGCCGGACGGCGCTGCCGCCGCCGCCACCGCCGGCTCGCCGCCAACGCGAGGCAGTGGCGGCGACGGCGCCGCTGGGCCGCCGGCGGAGGTGGAACGCGGCGGCGAGGCGCCGACTGGGCTCGCGGTGTCTTCGCCCGCGGGCAGTTGCCGCAGGCTGGGGCTGCAGGGCGCGGTCGGGGCCGGGCGAAGGTGGTTCAGCGAGTGAGCGGAGAAACTCACAGGCAGCAGCGTGCGAACTCCCTCCATCCCAACCCGCTTGGGCTCGGGCATAAACACAAGAATCTCCCCGAACCCATGCACATGCGCGACAACATGAGCAACACGAGCAACGCAGTCCCACTCACCGCCCGGCCTCCTCCCCGGCCGCCACATCAGCCGCCGTCGCCGTCGCCGCTGCAGCAGCTGCTGCCGGCTCGCCGCCCGGCGGCACCACCGCCGCCCCGGACGCCCCCGTCACCGCCACTGCCGCCGCCTCCGGTCCAAACACGGCCGCCATGGCCGCCGCCGCCGCCGCCATGTCCACTTTGGTCCGGCCGTGGCGGCCGCGCCCGCCCCGCATGCGCCGCTTCTTCCTCCGGCGGTCCTGGCCGCCAGAGCCGCCGCCTCCGCCACCACCACTGCCGCCGACAACGGCGCGACTGGGTGACCGTGCGCGCCCGCCGCTGCGGCCTCCGCCGCCACCACCTCCGCCGCCGCCGCTGTTCCGACGGCGTGAAGGGGAGCGAGAGCCGCGGGACCGGGACCGGGACCGGGAGCGAGGCCGGCCGGCGCCGGCGCCGCCGCGGCGGGAGGGAGAGCGCGAGCGGTCCCGCCCCCGGGCGTGGCGGAGCCGTGGTGAGCGGGACCGCGAGCGAGAGCGGGACCGCGAGTGCGCCGCGGCGCCGCCGCCGTTGCCGCCACGGCCGCGCGCGAAGCGGTGGTGGAGGATGGGCTGCGGCGTGCCGTGTTGGTGTTGGTGGTGGTGGTGGTGTGGCTGCGTCCCGGAGCCGCCGCCGGTAGCGGCGGCGGCGTAGGGGTGTGTGGGCAGGGATGCGTAGTACTGCGCGACTGTCATGGTGCCGCTGATGTGCGCCGGCAGCTCGTGGCCTTGGCCTTGGCCGTGCGGGTGGGCATGGGCGTGGCGGTGGTGCTGGTGCTGGTGGTGCTGGTGGTGCGCGTGCGCGTGCGACGGCGGCGCTGCCGCGCCGCCCTTGCCTGCCTCCGCCGCCTCCAGCTCCATGTCAGACTCGGAGGACGCGATGCCCGACTCCCAGCTGTAGTCAGACCCCTCGCCCGAGTCCCAAGCCGCCGCCGACGGCGAGCGCGAGCGGCGACGGCCCAGCACACCGCCGCCGCCGTTTAGTGCGGCGGCGGCGGCGGCGCTCGCACCGGCCTTTGCGTTGGCGAGAGCCGGCGGCGAGGCCGTCTTGGCAGGAGCGTCCCCAACAGGCGTGCTTGGCGGCGGGCCCGCCGCCGCCGCCGCCGCGCCCTTGAGCGGCGGGCTGGCGCCGTCGGCGCCCCCTGGTGGCGGCGGCGGCGGGGGCGGCGGCGGCGCCGCCGCCTGCGGCGGCGCGCTGCTGCGCTTGGGCGCGAGCGACACGCGCATGGGCTGGCGGCCCGCGCTGAGCAGCGACGCCGAGCGCTGCGGCGGCAGCGGCGGCGGCGGCGGCGAGGCGGCGCCCGCGTCCGGCGAAGCCGCATCCGTGGCTGCCGCCACCGCGGGTGGTGAGGCCGGGCCCGCAGCTGCCGGCGACGCCGCTGCGCCCGATGGCGCCGGGGCCTGTGCGCGCGGCGTCGAGAATGGCGACGGCGCCGCCGGCTTCGCTGCCAGCACTACCGGCGAGGCGCCGCTGGCGGCCGCGGCAGCGGGCGACAGCGCCACCCGCGTCGCCCCACTGACGCCGGCAGCACCGCCAGCAGCGGCAGCTGCGCCAGAAGCAGGGCCCGGCGCCTGCCGAGGCACTTGCCGCCCGGCGGCGGCGTCCGTTCCCCTGGCGGGCGCCGATGCCGCCGCCGCCGAGCCCGCCGCGCCAGCCGCCGGCTTTGCCGCCGCCGCCGCCGCCGCCGCCGCGCCGGGTCGGGGAGGCGACACGGAAGACGCCAGGCGAGCCGTGGGCGTCGCCGCCTTGGCCGCGCCCGTGCCAAACGCCATGGCTGCTAGCCCGCCTTTAGCCGCCGCCGGCGGGGACACCGCCCTTGCTGACGGCGACGCCGCGCCCCGCACCACGCCTGGCTGCGGCGCCGCCGCCGCTGCCGCCGGCGCTCCTGCGCCCGTTGGCTTACCCGCCGCCGCCGCCGCCGCCGCCTGCGTCACCGCTTGCGCTGCCGCCGCCGCCTGCTGCACCTGCTGCGCACGCTGCGCCAGGACTGCGGGCGAGGGCGCCAGCTTCAGCTTGAGGCCGCGCCGGGCCTGAGTCCCTGGTCCCGGCGAACAGGTGCCGCCGGAGCCGCTGCTGGCGCCGTCCGCGCCCGGACTTGTTGTGCGCGTGTGCTCTTGCTGCTGCTGCTGCTGTTGTTGTTGTTGCTGCTGCTGCTGTTGCTGCTGCTGGATGCTGCTACCTGCCACCTGCTGTGCCTGCTCCTGTTGCTGCTGCTGCTGCTGCTCCTGTCGCTGGTGTTGTTGTTGTGGGTCCCAAGCCTGCGCGGTGTCCACCTGCATTGCTACTTGCATCTGCTGTGCCTGCTGCTGCTGCACCTGCTGCTGCACCTGCTGCTGTGCGTGATATCCCGACGGCGCCGCCGCCTCCGCCGCCGCCTGCACCGCCACCGCCACGGCCTGCTCCGCCGCCGCCTGGGCCGCCGCCGCCGCCGCCGCCGCCTGCGCCGCCGCATGCACCTGGTGCGCCGCCGCTAGGATGGCCTCATCTGAATCCAGTGCGTACGCCTCTCGCGCGCCGTGGGGGGCTGCCGCAATGTCCTCCGACATCATGCCCAAGCCCCCGACGCTATTGGCGACCGCGTCGCCCGCCACTGCCAAGGCCGCCAAGTCCACGCACGCGCCCACGCCGTCGCTCGCTGCTGCAGCTGCCTGCTGCTGGTCCTGCTGCTGGTCTTGCTGGTGATCCTGGCGATGTTGATATTGCTGCTGTTGCTGTTGCTGCTGCTGCTGCGCTAACTGCTGTTGTTGTACGGCGCCAAACGCCTGCAGGTCTGACGCCATGTGCCCAGCCGGGCCCTCGCGATGTGCCTGCGGCTGAACCGCGTCCCCAAAGCCGGCACCGAGAGCGCCAGTGCCGCCTGCAGCCACCATGGCTGCGGCCGCCGCCGCCGCCGCTGCCGCGGCAGCCGCAGCGGCGGCGGAGATGGGGTCTGTGCCTGCCGCCGCCGCCGCAAATGAGTTCATGTAGTCGCCGCCAAAGGGCATCCCGGGCAGGGGGAGCTGCAGCGGCAGGCCCGCCGCAGCCGCTGCCGCGGCGGCGGCGGCAGCCGGGTCCGCCACCCCGGGTGTCATGCCCGGGAGGCAGCCGGGCAGTAGCGGCAGCGCGGCGGCGCCACTTGCGCCCGCCGCCGCCGCCGCTGCCGCGGCGGGGTCGTCATGCGGTAGCGGGAAGACACCCGGGGCACCGCCAAAGAAGGACACGGCCGGCGGCGCCGCCGCTGCCGGCGGCGGCGCGCCGCCGCCCAACAGCGATGCGTCCATTGGCGTCGGCGTTGGCGGGCGCTGTGAGTCAGCCGCCGGCAGGGCACCGGGCACCGCCGCCGCCGCCGCGGCCGCCGCGAGTGCCGCCATGTCTGGCACACTGGGGACAGCCGGCATGCCGGCGGCGCCGACAGAGGCGGGATCAAACCTAGCCGCCGCCGCCGCCGCCGCCGCCGCCGCTAGGGGCGCGCCGTAGGGCGGCATGACGGCGCCCCAGGCCGGGTCCACCACCGGCGACACTGGCACGCCCACGTGCCCGCCCACCGCCGCCGCCAGCAACGGCTCCGGCATGGGCGTGCCCGCCTCCGCCAGCGCCGCCGCCAGCGCCGCCTGCGCCTGCAGCACCTCCGCAGTGGCGTTGGCGTAGGCCACCGCGCTCTCCACCGCCACCGCCGCCGTGGCCTGGTACACCGCCACCGCCACCTGCTCCACCACCTCCGCCCCCGCCCCTGCCACCTGGTCCGGCGGAAGCAGCGCCAGCGCCGGCACCTCGCCCGCCGCCAGCGGCGCAGAGCCGCCGGCGCCGCCCCCGCCGGCTGCCGCTGCTGCCGCCGCGGGGTCCATGGCGTCCATGGCGTCATGCGGCAGGCCTGTGCTTCCGAGCCCCATGTACCCCTTGCCGCCGCCGCCGCCGCCGCCATCCATGTCTACGTCTGCGCCCATGCCGCCCAGTTCGCCGTCGTCACCAGCGCCGTCGTACTGCGGTATCGTGCGCCCACCGCCCGACAGCCCCCAGCCCCCGCCCCCGCCGCCGCCGCCGCCAGTGCCGCCGCTGCACCCGCCCTCGCCCTCGTCATCGGCGTCGCTGCCGTCGCCGCCACGCCGCGCGCACACCCCATCGCCATCACCGCAGCAGCCGGAGCCGCCCTGCCTCCGAGCACCGCCGCCAGCGCCGCCCAGCCGATCAGCACCGCTACAGCCGGCAACGCTGTCGGGCCTATTCCCGAACGCCAAGCTGAGCCAGCCGCCACCGCCGCCGCCGCTGCTGCAGCTAATGCAGCCGCTACAGCCGCAGTCCAGGCACAGCTCGTGCTGCTGCTGGCTGCTACAGCCGCTCAGCACCGCGCGCCAGCCCAGCTGACACGGCGGCAGCAGCAGCCGGTTCGATGCCGTCGTCGCACCGACCGCACCGCCGCTGCTGCGGCCGCCGCCATCCATGCTACTGCCGGCTCTGCTGCTGCCGTCGCCGCATGCGGGCTCCCGCCAGAACGATGCAGCCCTGCCCGAGACCGCCGCGTTTGGATCATCATCCGAAAGGTCGCCGCCACCAGCCGAAGAGCCGCTCGGCGGCTCGGGCGTGGCTCGCTTGTTGCCGGTGAGCGAGCCACCCGCGCCGCCGCGGCCCGGCCCGGCCGCTGCACCCGCACCCGCACCCGCCGCGGCGCCAGCAGCGGCGCCCGGCGGCTTGAAGGGCGCGGGCGGCCGGAACCCCTGCGGCGCGGGCGGGCGAAAGCCCGGCGGCGCAGGTGGCTTGAACCCCGGCGGCGCCGCCGGCCCCGCCCCTGGCGGCCTGGCGCCGACGCCCGGCGGCTTGAACCCGGGCGGCCCTGAACCCGGCAGCTTGAACCCCGGTGGCCCTGAACCGGGTGCCTTGAAGCCGGGAGGCCCTGACCCCGGCGGCTTGAAACCCGGCGGCCCGGAGTGCGCCGCAAGAGCGGCGCCCGCGGCGGTCACAGAACCCGAGCTGGACGCCCCGCCCGCCTCTCCGCCCGGCCCGCCGCCGCCAGCGCCCGCCACTGCCGGCACACGCGGACGCGGCATGATGGGCGTGTAGGACGCCGCGGCCGCGTGGTGCGGCGGCGGCGCCGCCGCCGCCGCCGCCGGCGGCCCCCCCAGGGACTCCATGTGGAAGTCGCCCGAGGTGGAGGTGTGCAGCGGCGTGGGCGGCGGGCCGCCGGCGGCGAAGTTGCGACGCGCCGCGCTGGGCAGCTTGCGGCCGCCCAGTCCCACGGTGGGCGGCGGCAGCGGCTCCGCCTCCAGGCCCGCCTCGCGCCGCTGCCGCTGCATCTTCAGCGCCTGCGATTCAGCACGGCACAGGCGGACAAGGGGGCGAGGGAGGCGGCGTTTGGGTGAGCGCGCAGGGGAGCAGGCAGCGGGGGGGGGCCCAAGGGGGGCGTGGTATCTGTCTGGCCTGAAGGGGCGGGCCTGAAGGCGCACAGTGCCTAGCGCCCCAGTGTCCCCACTCCCCAGTGCCCCTTGAAGCTACCAGGATAGGCCTCGACGCTCGCTCACCCTCAGCGCACGGTCCTTGGCAGTCTCGCCGGGCGGCCCGCCGTCTGACCCCGAGTCCGAAGCAGCTGCAGTAGCCGCCGCGGCAGAGGCGGCAGCGGCGGCGGCGGCGGCGGCGGCTTCGTTACCGGCGGCAGGTGCGGTGCCTGGTGGGCGGGCGCCGCCGCCGCCGCGTGGGGGAATCAAACCGCCGGCCGCGCCTAGCGCCTGGGCCAGCGACGGCGGCAGCTTGGAGGCTAGCGTCGCACGCGCCTGCTGCGCTGCCACCTGTCGCCGTGCGGCCGCCGCTTCCTGGAAGGGAAGGGTCAGCGCGGGAAGCGGGGCAGGAACATGAGGTGGGTGCGGGGAGGAGGGGGCTGCGGGGGTTGTGGAAGGCGGGCGGCACAGGGCTCCAGCAAGGGTTTGGCGCTGTTGCCATGGCCTGCAAGACCAATCCAAGACTGCATGCACAGCCTAAATGACCCCTTGATCAGGTAGAAGCGAGTCGCAGCCCTGTTAGTGCCCCCAAACTGGCGCGCAAGAGGGGCAGGCTCCGAATTCTAGTTCCCAAGTAGGCACTCGCGCGCTCTTAGCCTTTCCCGGCTTCCCAAACATTTTAGAACCTTCATGAAACACACTGCGCAGTTGTTCTCGGACTATCGAGGCTCCAAGGAAGACTCTGAGACGGCGACGCCTCCCTAAGCCTTCGTGCACGCACCTCGCGCTTGGATTTAAACTTCTCATATTTCTTGATGAGTACCAGCTCTGCAGCACTTGACTGCATCATACTGGCTCCAGCGCTGCCTCCACAAACCCGGCCGGGGTCGCCCGGCCACCACAAGCACGTCCAGAGCTGTTAGTACTTGGGTGTAGACTTAACAAATAGTCCTATGTCGCGCCAGAAGCCGTGTGTAGAGTAAGGTTCGTTCAATAGTACGCTACGCTGCAAAATTCTTGCCAAGCTGATGGTATATTGATGTTATGCAGGCTTCCGACAATTTATGACATACAGCTACGAAACGACTGCCGAGCGTGGAACAGTATTCGGCAATCATCATTTGCGATTGGGGACATTTTGCTCTTTCTGTGGTTTGCCACTTCAGTTATTTGTCCATAAGTAGTGTGTCTGATGCCTACGAAGCAATTTATGTGTCGGTAGCTTAGCTGCCTCTGATAGTTTGGCCAACCACCTTCAACTGGGTCGCTCTGTTTCATCTAAACTGAACGTAGATCTTGTCCTACAGCAACAAATTACCTGGTATACCAAGTGTCGAGCTTGTTATGACGGGAAATCCAGCTTTTGTCGCTGGCGCGGCAGCTCTGGCCGTCGCTGGAGCGGTCGCTGCTGTCGTCGGTGGCAAGCGGGCCAAAGACGGCAAGGTACGGGTGACAAGCGCGCGAATGAGCGAAATTCGCGCTCCAATCGGGCAATCGGCGGCTCCTCGTCTTTAGGCCTCGCACACACGAACAACGCCGAGGCCCCTTTACCTTTGTGCGCAACCGAGCGTCGCGTATCGGTTCACGGTAGTGCACTTGGCCAGAGCTCGGGCGTTGCAGCGGGGGCGTTGTCTGGATCGCTCGGTTGCAACGTCAACACACGCACCCTGGCGCAACCCTAGCTCTCCCGCGTACGCGCGCCCTGCGCCCGGCCCTCTCCAGTGCCCACACCCTGCCGGCGCGGTGGCACCTTCCCCGGAATGAGGTCTGTCAAACGATGCAATCCACTGCTGACCCACCACCTGCGCGCCGCGCTGGCCGCTGGCGCCTGCAGCCGCGCTCGCTGCACGCGGCACGCCCCCATGAGGCCATGACCCGACCAGCAGCTCCTCGTGCGCCCCACCCCCCTTTGGGAGTGCGCGGCAGCGGTGCGCGGCTGGCGGCACAAATCCGTGCAGCGACACACACACACACACACACACATACACACAGACATGTTTTGCGTTTTTCATTTCTCGTGTTCCTCACCACAAACACGCACACACGCACAGACACAGGCGTCCTGTAGCTGCGGCTGTGACAGCAGCAGCCGCGCCCGGGCAGCCCACACCAAACGGCGGGGTCCCCGCCCTAGTCGGGCGCCGGGGCGGCCCTGCCACCACCCCTAACCCCGAGCCCCTTTCCACCCCCGGCTCAAAACACCCAGCTCCAGCCCACCACTTATACACTCACTGTCACTCGGGGACGCACGCTCACGTGTACGGCATGTGTGTGTGTACGGCACATGGGTACGTGTGTGTGTCGCAGGCTGACGTGTCGCCCGATGTGGAGTTCCTGCTGGCGCGCGCGGCCGGCGGCGGCGGCGGCGGCCCCGTGACTCTGGAGCAGCTGGTGGCAGCCATTGAGACCGTGCCGGCGGCCAGGTCGGTGGCGGCGGCGGCGGCGGCGGCCGGAGGCGGCGGCGGCGGCGCCGGGCCGCGTGGGCCGCCGGGGCGCGGCGGTGGTGGTGGCGGCGGCGCTGAGGGTCAGTGTGTGTGTGGGGGTCTTGGCGTGGGGAGGGGGGTGCGGCGGAGGGGCACGTGGTCGGGCGCGCAAGACAGCCCCGCCCCGCCGCACGTGGGAACGGGCACCGCGTGTGCAAAGCTGCGTACCGGTTGGGCGGCAGGGCAGGGCGTGGAGACCCGGCCAGCGGGCGGGGGTGCTGGCGGTGCTGGGGGGTGCTGGCGGGGGTGGTAGGGTGCCGTCACGTGTTTCGGCGCCCGCAGTGGCAAAGCGGCCTGGCCTGCCCGGTGCTCCCCGCCACATCACTATGCGCACAAATACACACACGCACACATGTACACATGCACATGTGTAAACGCATCACTCGCACACAACATGCACATGCATGTACACATGGGCCAACGTATCACTCGCATACACATGCTGCAGACGGCGCGCTGACCAAGCAGCAGCTGGAGGACACCATGAAGCAGCTGTTGGCGCCGCCGGGAGGCATGAGCGGCGGAGACCCGGACCAGAGCCCGCTGGAGCGGTTCACACAGGTGCGAGGGCCGTGTCTGTGTGTGTGGGGGGGGGAATCAAGACCCAGGACAAGCCCACATAGCGCGGGGTTAGCTGTTCATGTGGAGAACGGAGCGAGTGAATCGATTCCGGGGGGGGGGGGTTGGGGGAAAGGAGAGGGGAGGGAAAGGAAGAGAGAGGAGAGGGTAAGGAAGCATACAGGCCGGCCGGCAGGCAGACAATGTTTAGCTGGCGCCGGACCCAGGGTCCAAAGCAAGGCGCTTGGGACCATGCCTGCGCGCATACACACGCCCATACGTGCCCTCCTCCCCTCCCCACAAACACTCGCTGTGCTTTGTTCCCACTGCCCTTACCTTGCAACCCACTGCCCTTACCTCCCCGCCCCCCAACACCCCCGCGCCCCCAACAACCCCCCCCCCCCCCGCCTCCCAACACCCTAACACACCCGCCCCCCCTCTCGCTCACCCCCCACCCCTCAGGACATGACGGCCTCTGCCCGCGCCGGCAAGCTGGACCCGGTGATTGGGCGTGACGACGAGATCCGCCGCATGATGCACATCCTGTGCCGCCGCACAAAGAACAACCCGGTGAGGCGGGCTGGAGAAGGAGGGGGGGCGGGGATTGCTTTCATTATTAGCCAAGGAAATGGTAGACTTGGGGTTTCGGGGTGGGGGCGGAGGTGGGGAGGGGGCAGCTGGGGGGGGGGGGCGGGCGGAAGACAGGTGGAGGCAGATACATGGGTGGGTGTCAGCGGATGTGCAGGGCGACTGGGGACTGCGGGCGAGTGGGCTGAGGGAGGGGGGAGGGGGAGCAGGCCGCTCGCCTTGCAGCACCACCACACACAGACCCGGATGGGCGTCTGGGTAATTTAGGTTGGCCGGGGGCGGGAGGACTGGGAAAGGGCGGGAGCGGGGCAGTCGCCGTGTGCGTGTGCGTGTACGGCTACGTGGGCTCCACCATGACGTGTCAAACCCACACCACCACCACCTCCCCTCCTCACCACCTCACCACCACCTCCCCTCATCACAACCACCTCACCTCCCCTCCCCTCACCACCTCACCTCCTTCTCCACACACACACCCACGCCCCCAGGTGCTGGTGGGCGAGACGGGTGTGGGCAAGACGGCGCTGGTGGAGGGTCTGGCGCAGCGCATTGTGGCGGGCGATGTGCCGTACAGCCTCATGGGGTGCCGCGTGGTGGAGCTGGACGTGGGTGAGTGTGCGGGGGGAGGGGGAGGGGGAGCGGGAGGGGGGTTGGAGGGCGTGTAGGTGCTGGCGATGTGGGGGGGAATGGGCGGGTTGGGATGAGGGAATTCGGGGCGGGCGGGTGGGCACAGGGAGGTGACGGTGTGGGGCTAGAGCCTGGGACGTGGGGGCTGCGGGGTGTGGGGCTGGAGGGTGGGGCGGGGGGGGGGCACGGCCGGGCTGTGTCGGGCTGTGTCGGGGGCAGACGCCGTGCGGCCACGAATGCGGCGAGGGGCGCCCGCACACGACACCCCACTCACCCGCAACCACCGGATTACGCTGTAATTCACTCTGCCACTCAGTCCCCTTCCCCCCGCCCCCCGCCCCCATCCCTCCTCACACCCCTCCATGTCTCCCCCTCACCCCCTCCCCCCCCAGGCTCCCTGACTGCGGGCGCCATGATGCCTGGCGAGTTCGAGGACCGACTCAAGGCAGTGCTGCAGGTGTGTGGGGGAGGGAGTGGGGGGAGTGGAGTGGGGGGGGAGAGCGTGTGTAGGGTGTGCTGGGGCAGTGTGTCTGTGCATTGGGGGTGGGGGTTGGACGCGTGCGTGTGTGTGAGCAGGGGTGCGTGTGCAAACCCTTACCCCCGGTGCATCCTGTGCCGCTTTTCCAAACATCCTTGCAACCCCCCACCTCACCCCATGTCCCCCCCCCGCACACACACCCCCGCAGGAGGTGGCTGCCTCCCGCGGCCGTGTGCTCCTGTTCATTGACGACATACACAACCTGGTGCCGGCCATGGGGCAGCAGGTGGGGGGCCGGAGGGGGGGAGGGGAGGGCCGGGGAGGAGGGGAGGGGCACCGCACATTCAGAACACAAACACAAACACAGGGCCGGGGAGGGGGAGGAGGGGAACCACACATTCAAAACACGTTGCTGCATCGCATACACTGTCTTTGCGCTTTGTTTTCCTTGTGCTCTTCAACACACACGCGCACACACACACACACACACACACACACACACACACACACGCATAGTGGGCGCACAAGCTTGTGGTTCTGAATGGCAACTCTCCCCCTCCCTCTCCCCCCCCCTTTCAGGGTGCCACCATGATGGACGGCGGCTCGTTGCTGAAGCCCTTCCTGTCGCGCGGTGAGCTGCGCTGCATCGGCGCCAGCAGCACCGACAAGTTCAAAAAGACCATTGAGAAGGACCCGGGACTGGAGCGCCGCTTCCAGCAGGTGTGTGTGGGGGGGGGAGGAGGGGGATAAGAGGGGTTTTGTAGATACCAGCCCATAGTAAACCGAACTCAATGTAAAAGAGCGAGGAGGGGGGATACATTTATGATTTGCTCAGAAAATGGGAGAGGAGGGAGGTAGTTTATTCCAGAACTTAAAGGATGTTACGAGGGAGTTGGTTTCCCCCTTCCGACATGGGGGGCGATGGGTGTGCAGTTACACACACACACACATGCATGTTTTCCTTGTGCTCTTTAACACACATCCACGCATCTCACACCCACCGCCCCCCCCCCCATCGGTACGCACAACACCACACCTGCTGTCTACCTCGCTACACTTCTCTGTACCAATCCTTGCAACACCCCCCCCCCCCACTTCGTAAACTTAATGCATGTAACCCCCCCGACCCCAGGTGTTTGTGGACCAGCCCAGTGTGCCCGTCACCATCTCCATCCTGCGCGGGCTGCGGCCGCGCTACGAGCAGCATCACGGCGTGTCGGTGGGCGAGGACGCGCTGGTGGCGGCGGCGCAGCTGTCGGCGCGCTACATTGCCGGCCGCTTCCTGCCCGACAAGGCCATCGACCTCATGGACGAGGCCACCGCGCAGGTGGGATGGCGGGTGGGGGGCGGGTGGGTGGGAGGGGGTGGGGGGTGGTGGGGAGGGTGGGTGTGGGGGTTGCAAGGATGGATGGAAGAGCGGTACGGAATGCCCTGAAGACTGCAGACGAAGTCGTTACCACATGGGGGTGGGGGTGTTGTAGATACCAGCCCAAACTAAACTGGGGGTGGGGAGGGTGGATAGGGTGGAGACGTTCATGTGAAGAACGGAGCGGTTGAGCTCATGAGTACGGGGGTGGAGGGCGTGTAGCCGTCCGCGCTGTGTGTGGGTGTGGGGGTGTGTGTTGTCAATGGCAGGAGGCTGTGGCCCGTGTGTTTAGCTTTGGCCATGTGTGGGAGTGGGGGCGCTTGAGGTACGGTATGCATGCAAACACCCACACATCTCACCGTTTAACAACACACACACATACACACACCTCTCTCAGGTCAAGATGGAGATGACGCTGCGGCCCACTGCGCTGGACTCTCTGGAGCGGCGGCTGAAGCAGCTGCAGGCGGAGGCGGGCCAGCTGGCCAAGAAGGCGGCGGGCGGGCAGGACAAGACGGCGGCGGCGTGCCTGGAGGAGATACAGGTGGGGGGAGGAGGGAAGGGAAGGAAAGGAAGGGGGGTTACATTCATCATTAGTTAAGGGGGAGGGGGTTATATGTAGCACTGCCCGCACACATACACACACACACACACACACACACACACACACACACACACACACACACGCACGCACGCACGCACGCACGCGCACGCGCACGCGCACACGCACACGCACACGCACACGCACACGTACACACACACACACACACACACACACGCACACACACACGCACACGCACACGCACACGCACACGCACACTCCCCACCCCACCCACCCCCGCAGGAGGAGGTCGACACCCTGCAGCAGCAGCGGGACGAGCTGGCGGCGGTGTGGAAGGCGGAGCGGGACGCCTCACTCAAAATGGAGGAGCTGCAGATGCGGCAGAACTACATCGGGGCGCAGGTGTGTGGGGCCGGGAGGGGTGGGAGGGGTGGAGCGTGTTTTGCTTTGGGGGGGGGGGCGTGTACGGGAGCAGGGGGCCGGGTCCTTGCGGGTGCTGAGGGGGGTTGAGCGGGCGACAGCAGCGTGTGTGCACTTGTTCTTTACTTCCTCTTGGACTCCACACACAATGGAGTACATGCTTGTCCACGCCTTTGACATGGCACGCACGCATACACACGTGTCTGCGCCACAGATCGAGCGGCTGGAGGAGGCGCTGGAGAATGGAGACCTGGAGGAGGAGGAGGACAGGGTGAGGGGGGTTGGGTGGGGGTGGGGCGTGGGGGCGAGGGGCGTGAGGCAGAGGAGCAGGGCGGGGCGGGGGGTTGAAAACGCGAGGGGGCAAAGTAATAAACAGAAGACCGGTAGGGGCCTGTTCAGAGCCTGGTAGGGGTCTGGCAGGCACGGCTGACAGGGGACCGCTCCTACCAGTGATCCAGAGGCGGGGTGGTTGTGTGGAATCAGAAACATGCGCTATGTGTATATGTGTGTGTATGTGTGTATGTGTGTACCTTACCCGTGTGCCCTGTGCGCCCCCCGCTCCTAGGAGTATGAGGACGACGAGTACGGCGTGGGGGCGGGCCCCGGCAGTGGCGGCGGCGCGGACGGCGGCGGCGGCCGCGGCGGCGGCAGCTCCGCATTCCCCTCCGGGCCCGGAGCCATGCTGGCGCACCTACGTAGCCAGGTGGGTGGGGTGGGGTGTGCGGGTGGAGATTGGTTTGACGGGGGGGGCTGCTCAAGAGAAAACGAGAAACGGAAATTCAATCGAGACTCCGTAAAGAACCCGCGCTGCTCCACCACCTCTTCACCACCAGGCTGCGGAGATTGAGACGGCTTTGGCGGCGGCGCGTGCGGAGGAGGAGGCGGCGGCGGCGGCGGCCGCGGGCCCGGGCAGCGGCGGCGCCGCCGGCGGCAACGGCGGCGCTGGTGCCGGCGGCGGCGGCGGCGGCGGCGGCCGGGGTCTGGGCAGCGGTCCGGGTGGTCGTCTGGTCCGCAACACAGTGGGCGAGTCGGACATCGCCGCGGTCATCAGCAGGTGGACGGGTGAGTGGGCGTGGTGGGAGGTGTGTGTGTGTGTATATGTGTGTGTGTGTATATGTGTGTGTGTGTATATATGTGTGTGTGTGTGTGTGTTTTGATATGCGTGAGTGCAGAGATTGTGTGTGTCTTCAAGAGAGCTGTCCTCGGACGGCCGCTCAAATTCGACTAGGAGCAAGGGGGGCGCCTAGGGAGGGGAGGTGCTACCGTCATCCATGGCTATCCGTCACCCAGCCATTTATCCACTCACCAACTACCGCTGCTCCTCCCGCATAATCCCCACACCCTCGCTGCTCCTGCCGCTCCCCCCCTTCCCCCCACGCCTACCTGCGGCCTACTTCGCTATACTTCTCTGTACTTATCCTTGCAACCCCCCATCCTGTACCGCTTCTCCAACCACACTTGCAAACTCCCCCGCCCCCCCCGCCCCCCGCTGGACTTCACGGACATCGGTAACAACACGTCTACTATGCGACTGCACCTGCCTACGACTTCACTTCTTAAGTAATCATGACTGTAACCCCCCCCCGCCCCGCCCCCCGCAGGCATCCCGGTCACCAAGCTGGTGGCCAGTGAGCGCGAGCGGCTGCTGGGCCTGCAGTCGGAGCTGCACCGGCGCATCATCGGGCAGGGCGAGGCCGTGGACGCCGTGGCGGAGGCGGTGCAGCGCAGCCGGGCTGACGTGGCCGACCTCAGCGGCCCCATCGCCAGCTTCATGTTCCTGGGGCCCACGGGTCAGTGAGGGTGGGGGAGAGGGGGAGGGGGGGGAGGGGGAAAGGGGGAGGGGGGGAGGGGGATACGTGGGGAGGGGGAGGGGGCGGGAGGGGGAGGGGGAGTGTATTAAGTAGGGGGCCGGGCACGTGTGGGTGCAGTACCTCTGTGGTGCCCGGCAGATGCCCCTCGCCGCCACCATTACCACCGCGACCTCTGCCCTTCACTCCACTGCCGCTCCTTCCTCACTCCACTACCGCTCCTTCCGCACTCCGCCTCACCCCCGCCACTCCGCCTCCCCCCCCCCCAGGTGTGGGCAAGACGGAGCTGGCCAAGGCGCTGGCGGCCTACCTGTTCAACACCGAGGAGGCCATGGTGGGGGGGGGGGAGAGGGGGGGTTGAGGAGGACGGGTGGAGGGAGGAGGGGGGTTGGGGAGGACGGGTTGGGGAGACGGGTGGAGGGAGGTGGGTGCGGGAGGTCGGAAGCACGCAGGGGTGCATGTACCGAGCTTGTGTGGTGATTACACGCCCCGGCATCACACACACACACACACACATACACACACACACACACACACACACACACACACACACACACGCACGCACGCACAAGCACACACGGTCTCCTTCCCTCACGCGCCCCGCCGCCCTCCTCCTCTCCCCCCTCCTCCTCTTCCCCCCCTGCTCCAGGTGCGGCTGGACATGTCGGAGTACATGGAGAAACACGCCGTGTCACGACTCATCGGCGCGCCGCCGGGTGGGTGCCTGGGTTAGGGGGGGAGTGGGACGGGGGCGGGTCACGCCGCGGGTGGCAGCGCTACGGTTTGCCATGATGTGCCCACCCACCTGCACTTCCAACCTTCCACTTTTTCACCCTTCACCGATCAACCTCTCAGCCCCGACCCCACCCCGACCCCACCCCCACCCGACCCCACCCACCCACAGGCTATGTGGGGTATGAGGAGGGCGGCATGCTGACGGACGCGGTGCGGAGGCGGCCCTACAGCGTTGTCCTGTTCGATGAGATCGAGAAGGCGCACGTGGACGTGTTTAACGTCCTGCTGCAGATCCTGGATGACGGCCGGATCACGGATGCACAGGTGCGCGTGGTTGCGGCGCCTGCAGCCCATCCCGCTTGTCTCCCGAGTGGGCAGCGCACGCAAGCACACGCACTGTCGCGTACCGTCGACCGCCGGCGTGCTCCCCCCCATACACACATTGTCCTCTTCCACACACTCTCTCTCACACGCGCACACTCACACTCACACTCTGTCCTTTCCCACACCCACACCCGCACCCTCTCTCACGCACGCACGTACGCACGCACGCAGGCACACACACACGGTGTCGACTCCCTTCCCTTGTGCTTTCCTAACACACTCCACTCCTCCCCATTCTCCTCATCCCTCTCAGGGCCGCACTGTCTCTTTCAAGAACACGGTCATCATCATGACCTCAAACCTGGGCAGTGCCGAGATCTTCTCTCACGTGGCGGGCGTGGAGGTGGAGGGCGGCGCCAGCGAGGCCGAGAAGAAGGTGCTGGAGAAGGCCAAGAGCGCCAAGGAGTCAAAGGATGCCAAAGACGCCAAGGACGCTAAGGATGTTAAGAATGCCAAGGAGGAGAAGGTGGCTGAGGGAGCGGGCAAGGGCGCGGCGAACGGCGGCGACGCGGCAGGTGCTATTGGCAACGGGAGTGCTGCTGGGGAAGTGGAGGAGGACAAGGCGGCGGCGGCGGCGGGCGGCGGCGGCAAGCGCGGCGACCGTGCGGCGCTGAAGGAGGCGGTGATGGAGCACGTGCGCGCGCACTTCCGGCCAGGTGTGTGTGTGTGTGTGTGAGGATGAGGCTGCCGAGGCGGCGTCAGCAGGCGCTGCTGACACTCAGTCTCGTTCCCTCACTGCCAACACCCCCTCACCCCGCGCCCCATCTCTTCACCTCCGCATCCCCCTCACCACCTTCCCTAGACCTGTCAGCCTCTTCCCGCCTCGCCCTCACCTCTCCTCCCCCGCCTTCCCCCGCCACCCGCTCACTCCCCGCACACACCCCAACAGAGTTCATCAACCGTGTGGACGAGTTCATCACCTTTGACCCGCTGCAGCCCGACCAGATCAAGCAGATCGTGCTGCTGAGGGCGCAGAAGCTGGTGGCGCGTCTGGAGGAGCGGCGCATGAGGCTGGTGCTCACGGTGCGGGGCGTGTGTGGGTGGGTGGGTGGGT
>NC_057015.1:6095340-6188999 GCF_000002595.2 Chlamydomonas reinhardtii
AGCAGGTGCGGCGGGGGGTGGGGCTGGGGGCAGCCTAGCACACACACACGCACACACACACACACACACACACACGCACACACATCGTACGTTTCAGGGCCCGCTCTGCCCGCCACGCAACACACCCCGCTGCCGCGCACACACACGCGCGCACATGGGCCGCGAGCTTCCACCAGCACAGGGCGTTCAGTAGCACATCCATGTACGGCACACAAGCTGTGTCAAACACTCGGTCCCCGTGTGCCGCCCCCCCCGCCCGCCGCTCTCCTCCTCGCTCTTTCGCGTTGGGTTCGGTTTAATATCTACACGCACCCACCCCTCGCCGCCCTGCGCAGGGACACGCCGGCTCCAACCTTGTCCCCATCATCGTCTCCAACCGCATCGGGGCCGAGCGCCTGCCGCCGCCGCACCAGGCCGCCGGCAACACCTTTTACGGCGGCAGCTTCATCGCGGGGCCGCAGGGGCAGGTGCTGGCGCAGGTGCGTTGTGGCGGGGACCCGCTGATTGGGCTTCGTTCGCGGTCGAGCGGTCTATTGGCAATAGCTGGATCTGGGCTAATCAGAATGATGCGTTGGGGGTGGCGCTGCGGGGTGGCACAGCAGTGGATAGGTTCTGCACGCGTGGTGTTGACCGTGGGAGTCAATCCTCCCCCCTTCTGCTCTCGAACACACATACACACGCATGCACACACACGCTTCCTTACACACACACACAAACACACACACACATACACACACATACACACGCACACAGACCAGCGGGCGGGAATCAGGGCATTAGGCGTGCTGGGTCAACGTTGTAGCGCGCCCAGGGCGCGGCGCATACAATGCATATGGGTGCCACTCGGGGTCAGGTCGTTCGTCGATCGCCCGAGGGGGGGTTCCAGGCTTTTTGCGGGTAAGTATGACTACCGGGGTCGACGCGGCTACAAGACGCTCGGTATCGGTAGGTATCCGTAAGTAACTCCGTCGCGCCGTCTGGGCGGGCTTCGTTTTGTTGTTTTCTTTTCAACACACGCACACACACGCAGGTGGGCGCGGCGCCGGGCGCTCTGGCGCACGGCAATGCCGACCCCGCGCCCGCCCGTGTGGAGGGCTTCTGTGTGGCCGAGGTGGACCTGGGGGCGGCGGCGGCGGCACGTGCGGCGTGGGGCGTGTACCGCGACCGGCGGCCCGAGCTGTACGGCGCACTGGCCACACTGGGGGGCAGCAGACCGCCGCTGTGACCGGGGGGAGGAGAGGAGAGGGGAGGGGAGGGAGAGGGGAGGGGGAGGGAGGGGGAGGGAGGGGGAGAGTGGAGGGAGAGAGGCGTGAGGAGGGGGGCGTGAGGAGAGGGGCGAGGAGAGGGGCGAGTGTGGTAATGGCCGGTGCGGGGGTGGCACTATGCTGCTGCGTGTCGTAACGCCGGGGCGCACACGCCGGGCTCGAGCGGGCTGTGGGTCACGTATGGGTCGGGTGCGGACCTGTCACGTATGGTAGTGGTAGTTCGTGGAACTGGCGACCGAACGGACCGGACTGGGCCGACAGTGTGTCTCAGGTGACACTGCGAAAGAAGAAGCGCGCTGCTGCGACTAGCCTGCGAGTACTGTAATGCCGCCGGGGCCACGGAGCGCACGTGCGGGGTGGGGCGCCTGTCGGGTCCAGCAGTCACTGATGCTGTCACATGGGGGCGGTTGGCCCCCTGGGGGCCCTCGGAACCCTTCAGATGCATTGACGACTGAAGTGTTACCCAAGTGGTGGGCTTGCTCTGAGGCTGTGGACTGAGGGAGTCTCGGCCCGGTCTCGGGGTCTATAATGGTTGCGTAGTCGGCTCGTGGGACGGTCAGAGGGACAGAGTCGGGTGGCTGGCGCTCCGGGGGACAGACGCTTTGCCGTACCGTAACTAGCATCACAGCGTGGCTTTACCGGCGCCGTATTGCTCGCGCGCCTGCTGCCCTGTGTCAAAGCTCAACGTCTTCTGTAGAGGACAAAGCCACCGCACCGCGCTTGTCCAAGCCTGCCGCAGCACCGGACCAAACATACTGGATCACACATACGGCCCTGGCCAGCCGTCGTCACTCTCCAGCTGCCAGCCTCCCATGGCATGCCATGGCATGCTTTCCAATGCGCCGTCCACACACGCACAGCTGCACAGCTGCAACCGCCTGCTGCCCCCTTCAAACGCGACCGGCTCCACGTGACCGGCTTGTACCCAACCCGAACACAAAAGCACGCGGTTTCAACTCAAATTGCTCTATGAATACGCGAGCCCACAACTGAATCCCACATGGGCGTCATGTCACGTGTTCATGTAACATTGTCCAACATCGTACCTAACTCTAGCCCAGAAACTCTGTCATCATGTAGTTGCAGTGGCGGTTGCCATTCCTGCGCTATTTCTAAATCATTGTCAAAAAGAAGCCACACAGAGCCATCCTGCAGGGCATAGCCTGTCTCTTGCAATGCATGCTTGGAATACCGGTAGCAACTTTGCATTTGCACAGGACGTACGAGGATAAGTACAAGCATTTCATCGCTTGCCAACGCCGCCAGCTGTGCTGGGGGTGTCTGGCATCGCCGCTGCCGCCGTGCTCGGCCGCTGCGGCAATGCCACCTTGAGCGGCGAGCCGCCGCCGCAATTAGCTGTTTTGACACCCCCCTGTCCTGCTGCTGTTGCTGCTGCTGTTGCTGCTGTTGCTGCTGGTGCTGGTGCTGCTGCACCACCACCCGCACCTGCAGGTGACTTGGAGCCGCCGCTGCCGCTGCCGCTGCCACTGCCGCTGCCGCCAACCGCAACGCCGCCATTCACCGACACAGACACCACTCCACGCGGCTCGCTCACGACAACACCGCGGCGGTCCCCAGCCGGCGCGGCGGCGGCGCCGCCGCCAGCTGCCGCCACTGCTGGCGCCGCCGCCGCCGCCGGCGCACGCGCGCCCGCCCACGGCGCCGGCGTGCCGTTTACCCCCTTGATTCCTCCAACGCCGGCGGCGGCGGCGGCGGCGGCGGCGCCCGCAGGTGGCGAGGCGCTGCTGGTGACTGGCCGCTGCTGCATGTTGGTGCCACTGACGCGTTTGCCGCCGGAGACCCGCGTGCGCGCTGCCGCTTCCATCGCCTGCGCCGGCACACGCGGCAAGGCAAGGCAACGCAGCACAACATAAAACGCGGGCCAGGGCCTCAGGTGTTTGCTACTCACCGGTATGACGCACGATGAACCTCTTCTGCGCCCCTTACTACCGTACGACCATTGCCTCCCCCCCCCCGCCGTGCACATGCACATGCATACACGTACACACACTGCGACGCGTGCGCGGTAAGTAACTCCGTCGCGTCGTTGGACGGGCTTTCGTTTTCATTTTAACACACTGTAATACACACACACACACATGCACACACATACACACATGTCCTTCCCCTCCCCCGCGCACCTTGATGTCTGCGTGCGCCAGCCGCGCCGCCTCCGCCATCGCCTGCCGCAGCAGCGCACTCGCGTCCAGGCGACTGAGCAGCGCAGGAGACCCCTGCGCCTGCACCGGCGGCGCCGCCTGCGCCTGCGGCGCCTGCAGGCCTGCCGCCGCTGCGCCGCCGCCACCGCCGCCAGCACCTCCCGGCACACGCGCCTCAGTGACAGGCCCGGCGGCGGCGGCGGCGCCATTGCCATTGCCATTGCCATTGCCGTTGGCGGCACCAAATGCGGCACTGGTGCCCTTGACAGCAAGCTCGGCGCGACCCGGGCGGGGCGGCGTGCCGGCGGCGGCCGGGCCTTGCGCGGGCGGTGCGTGCGGCGCCAGGGGCGGCTTGCCCGCGCCCCCGCCCGCACCTGCGCCCGCCGCACCGCCGCCTCCACCTGCAGCACCTGCGGCGCTGCGCCGTGGCTGAGGCGGCGGAGGCAGGCCGCCGGCAATGCTGGCGCCGCCGTCCGAGCCCCGGTGCAGCTGCTGCGAAGCCCGCACCCCACCGCCGCCGCCGTCGCCTCCCGGCCCTGACCCTGGCGACTGCTTGTTCCCCTGCCCCTGCCCGTGCTTATGCCCGTGGCCGCGGTGTGTGGGATGCGACTTGTCATGGCCGCCGCTGTGCCTCTCGCCGCCGCCGCCGCCACCATTGGCGCCCGCCGCCGCCGCCGCCTTGCGCGCCGCCGCGCCCACCACCGCCATCGCCTCGTCATCCATCTGGCCCAGCCCCGGCGTCCAGCGCGGGTGATACGCGGAGTAGATGGCCGCGGCGTCGTCTGTGTACGGCAGCAAATGTGTGGGGTACCGTAATGCGGCTGATGGAACGCGGGTTTGTGCCTTCGCTTTCTGGATAAGTCCTCGCCCTTGGATACACCCTTGCACCGGCCACACCATTCCACACCTTTTGGTTCCGTTCAACCTGCCCGCCACGCCCTCGCACTCGCCCTCGCATTCCGCAGGCCCTCTCCGGCTCTGCCCTTGCTGCCCTTGCGGCCCTGCCCGCGCCCCCGAAGCCCCGCCCACACGCCCTTACGCCCTCACCCTCTTCCCCCCTCCCGCCCTCTCACCGTCCTTGCCCTGGCGCTTGAGCAGGTAAATGAGGTTTGACACGGCCGTGGTAACGGCGGGGTGTGTGGGGCCCAGCCCGCCCTCCAGCACCGCCACCGCCTCCCGACACGCCGCCTCCGCCTCCGGCAGCTTGTTCTGTGCGTGGGGGTTACATTCATGATTATTTAAGAAGTGAAGATGGGAGGCGGGATGGGGGTTGCAAAGATGGTACAGAGAAGTGCGACGAAGTAGACAGCAGGCGTAGGGTGGGGCGCGGTTGGGTGGGGGTCCGACGCAGGGTTACGGTGCTTAGGTGCCGTGTGCTGTCACTGCGGTAGCGGTGTTCATGAGCAACCAGTCGGGCGGTGGGAGGGGTCGGCGGCACATGCGATGCAGTCGTGCTGCTGCTGCGATGATGAACGAGCTGCCGCTGCAGGTGTGGGCGCGCGCCTACCCGGCACCTCACCCTCCCGGCACTTTGCCCTCCCGGCACCTCACCCACATTGGGTGCATTGGGTTCGGTTTAGTCTGGGCTGTTACCTCCCCCTCCCGGCACCTCCCCCTCCCCGCACCTCAAACCCACCTGGTACCTCAGCGCCCGGGCGATGTTGTTGAGCGAGGTGCCCACCGCGGGGTGTGTGGGGCCCAGCACGCGGCGCTTGATGGCCAGGGCCTCGCGGAAGGCCTGCGCGACAGCAGCATGAAGGAGGGGGGGGGCAGGGATGGGGCAGGGTGGGTGGCGGTTGGATGGGTGGAGCCGGAGCACACACAGCATGCAATTATCGCGTATACATCGTCCGGAGGCCGGCTTTCCGCCCCTGACGGGTGATGGGACTTTGTCGTTGGGCCTGGGCGCCACCCCCCCTAGGGCCACCCCCCATGTGCCAACGCCAGGCGGCCGACACGCCTGTGCCTCCCACTCCTCGCCCCCTCATGCTCCTCCCACACCTGCTCCCCCCGCCCCCTCCTGCTCCTGCTCTTTCCCCACCTGCTCCGCGGGCGCGTGTCTGCCCTGGCTGGTGAGCGCGGTGCCGATGTTGTTGAGCGACTGAGCCACCTCGGGGTGCTCCGGACCCAGCGCGCGGCGCCGGATGGCCAGGGCCCTGCGCGGGGGGCAGGGAAGTCCGTGTGTTGTGTGCGTGCATATGTGTGTGTGTGTGTGTGTGTGTGTGTGTGTGTGTGTGTGTGTGTGCGCGCGCGTTGGAGAGCGGGCAGGGACATACTGTACGTGTGCGGCGCGGGGCAAGGAACGAGTGATCCGCACAGTGCCCTCGCCCCCGGCCCTGGTGGCGAACGACTTCTCCGCTCTCCCCCGAATACCGCCGCCTCCTACTTAGCCGTGCCTGAAGCCCCCCTCCACGTCCTCCGCCCCCTATCCACCATCCCCTCCCTCCCCTCCTGGCTGCGCCTGCACTTCTGAAACAATCATGATTGTGACCCCCGCCTGGCTTAGTTTGGTTTAGTTTAGTTTGGGTTGGTGTCTACACCCCCCCGCCCCACCTCCTGTACAGCTGCTCCTCCTCGGCGTGCCTCCGCTGCAGCCCCGCCACAATGCCGCAGCTGTTGAGCGCGTCGGCAACGTCAGGGTGGTCCTCGCCCAGAAGAGAGGTGCGGACCTGGGGGGAGGGGAGGGTGCGTGTGTGGTTGGTGTCGGTGGCGGAGGTGACAGTTAGGATGGGGGCGGGGGAGATGGTGGGAACGGTGGTGGATGCGGCCGAGAGAGCTCCATCCCCGCCCTCCGTCCCGGCCATCCACCCCCACCTTTCCGCGCTACTTCCACGTCCTGCATGTGCGGCCAACGCCGTACACACGCGCCCGTCCGCCGTACACACACACACACACACACACACACACACACACACACACACACACACACACACACACACACACGCAGCCACACGTGCGCCACCCGCCCACCTGCAGCGCCTCCCTGTAGGCGGCCTCCGCCTCCCTGTACCGCCCGGTGCTGCGGAGCACCCGCCCCACGTGCGACAGCGAGGCGGCCACGTCCAGGTGCCGGTCGCCTGAAAACATACGTGTGGATATGTAGGTGTGTGTACATAGGGCTGTGTGTGTTTGTGTGTGTAGGTGTGTGTATACCCACAGGCCGTCGAACAGCCAAACCCCTCCCCCCGCGTCCCTACTGCCCCCTCGCTCTATTGCATTGGGTTTGGTTTAGTCTGGGCTGGTATCTACAACCCCCCGTCACCCCCGACCCCACCCACCCAGCGCCGCCCGCCGCAGCTTGAGCGCCGCGCTGTGCTGCGCCTCCGCCTCCCGGTGCCGCCCCTGCGCCCCCAGCGCCACGCCCAGGCCGCTGTGGCAGGCCGCCGCCTCCAGGGACGCGGGGCCGTGGGTGGCGGCCGCCGCGGTCAGGGCGCCGCGCCAGGCCGCCTCCGCCTCCAAATAGCTGCAGGGGTGGAGTGGGTGGAGTGGGTGGAGTGGGTGGAGTGGGTGGAGTGGGTGGAGTGGGTGGAGTGGGTGGAGGGGGTGGAGGGGGTGGAGTGGGTGGAGGGGGTGGAGGGGTTGGAGGAGGTCAGGGGTGGAGGGGGTCAGAGGTTCAAAGGGTCAGGTACATCGGCAGCTCAGGTTCAGGTGCGCCATGAGCCATGGAGGGAATGTGTGGTCAGGCGCAAGGGCGGGTTCAGCGCGACTTGCACAGGCGGTGCGTGAGGCAGGTGGCAGGATCGGGCAGGACTGGGATGCAACACGAGCTTGTGTGCCTGCGTTTGTGTGTCCAAGTCGCCACGAGACAACACGATCAAGTCGTCTCATCTGTTCCCTCAACCTGCAACAACACGCCTAACGCACGCAGCTCAGCGCCATATCTGCTCCGGCCCCACCCCAGCACCGACCGCCACGCAATGCCGCACCCACCGGGCCTGCTTGTACAGTGTCTGCGCCAGGGCACGTGACGCCAGGGCCGCCATCGCCGCCGTCTGCACGCCTCCATCCCCTCCTGCCGCCCCTCCTGCCCCCGCTCCTGCCCCCGCTCCTGCCCCCGCTCCTCCCCCCGCTCCTCCCCCCGCTCCTCCCCCCGCTCCTCCTCCCGCCGCCTTCGCTCCCGCTCCTCCCGCTCCTCCCGCCGCCTTCGCTCCCGCTCCTCCTCCCGCTCCTCCTCCTCCCGCTCCTCCCCCCGCCGCCGCCCCCGCCGCCGCGTAGTCCGCCACGGCCCTCCAGAAGGCCTCCACCTCGGCGCTGGCGTCCAGCACCAGCAGACCAAACAGGGGCGAGGCCGCCAGAGCCGCCAGCGCGGCGGCGCCCAGCGTGCGGCCCAGCATCAGACCACGGTCGGGGCAGGTGGCGGCGACCTGTGTGCGTGTGTGTGTGTGTGTTAAAAAACGAAACGAAAGCCCGCCCAATGACGCGACGGAGTTACTTACCGATACCCACCATTTTACCGAGCGTCGCGTGACTGTCGTGACCCAGGTAGTCATACTTACCCGCGATAAGCCTGGAACCCCACGGGCGACCATTCGGCCTGACCCCGCGATGCACCTGTATGCGTCCATGCTCCGCACCCTGGGCGCGCTAAACAACGTTTACCCAGCACGCCTAATTCCCGGATTCCCGCCCGCTGGTCGTAGTCGAGCTCACCTATAGGCAAAGGTGGAAGCATGTGTGTGTGTGTGTGTGTGTGTGTGTGTGTGTGTGTGTGTGTGTGTGTGTGTGTGTGTGTGTGTGTGTGTGTGTGTGTGTGAGGTGCGGTTGGGGGGCGTCGTGTGTTGCAATCCCCAGCAAGTCAAACCCCCCCCACCCACACACGCCCCCTGGACCCCCGCCAGCCCCCCGCCACCCCTGGATGTCGAGTGTCGCTCCCTTGTCAAGGCACAGGCCACGCTCTCCTCCTCGCTCTTCTGCAGTGGGTTCGGTCTCATTTGGGCTAGTACCTTCAACTCCCTTTCCACACGCCTGCCCCCCTCCCCCCGCCGCTCACCAGCAGCAGCGCCTGTACGTCCTGCCTCATCTCGCCCGCCAGCGCCGCCGCCGCCCGCACCGCGCCGCCGCCGTACAGCCGGTCCGCCCGCAGCAGCCCCGCCAGCACGTAGCCCACGTAGCGACACTGCAGAGCCACCTGCAGGGGGCGAGCGTGTGGGGGCGCGAGCGTGTGAGGGCGCGAGCGTGCGAACGCGTGTTAGAGGGAGAAAGTGATTGTGATTGTGATTGTAATTGTGATTGTGATTGTGTGTGTGTGTGTGTGTGTGTGTGTGTGTGTGTGTGTGTGTGTGTGTGTGTGTGCGGCTGTGTCGGGAACGTGCGTGTGTCACGTGTACCATGTCGAGTCACGCATTGCCGCGGGCGACGGGCTCGGAGCCATAATGGGTTGTTGACTTGTTCATGCCCACACCATCCTGCACCCGCAGGGAGGAAACAACCAAGACAAACCTCCCTACCTCGCCTGCCCGCCCACCCCACCCCTTCCAGCCCCCTCCTAGCCCCCTTCCAGCCCCCTCCCAGCCCTCTACCATTCCTCCCAGCCCTCACCCTGCTTTCGTGGTCCAGCTCTCCAAGCATCGCCCGCGCCGTCTCCAGCACACCCGGCTGCAGACTGTAGCAGCCGCCGCCGCCGTAACCGCCAGTGTAACCGCCGCCGCCGCCGTAACTGCCGGCGGCGCCGCCGCCGCCGCCGCCGCTGCCGCGCAGCCCGTACCCGCCGCGGTACACAATGAGGCTGTAGCCGAGCAGTACGTCCAGTAACGCTCGTACGGCGTACGGCGGTTGGCCGAGCAGCGCCGCCGCCGCCTCCTCGTCGAAGGCGCCCGGCATGATGCTGAGCTGGACGAGCGCCGTACGGTGCTCCTGACTAAGCCCTGACAGCAGCGCCGCCGCCACGGCGGCGCCACTGCCCATGGTCCGATTGTTGGCGGCGGCGGCGCCGCCGCCGTTGCTGGCGCGGCCGCCCAACACGCTGGGCGCGGCGGCGCCGCCGCTGCTACTGCTGCCGCCCGATGTATGCAGAAGGAACGACATGGATTTGGCGATGGAGAAGGTGCGCTGGTGGGGGTGCCGGCGGCTGGCGCTGGGGTAGCCAGCGCTGCTGCCGCCGCCGGCGGCGCCGCCGGCGCCGCTGCCGTGGGCCGCGTGCAGGCCGCTGGGTGTCGGCGTCAGCACCGGCGGCGCCAGGCCGCCGTCAGCCGCCGCCACCGCCGCCGCCGCCGCCGTCGGCGACTCGGAAGCCGAGCCATTCGCCGGAGCAAGCCCCGGCGGCAGCGTCAGCGTCACCACCGCCGCCGACTCGCCGCCGCCGCTGTCAGCGCTTGTGTCGGTGCTCGCCGCAATTGGCGGCAGTGACGGCCCCGCGCCGCCGCCAGACCCTCGGCCGTAGCGGCTGGGCGGCACCGGCGACAGCGACCGCAGCAGCTTCGGCGTCGGCGGCTCCCGCGGAACGCTACTAACGCCGCCGCTGCCGCCGCCGCTAGGCGACGCATTGAGCGCCGCCGCTGCCGCTGCCGCCTCGGCGGCGGCCGCCGCCGCAGCGGCGCTGCGCGCGCGCGATATGGTTTCATTCAGCGACATCGCGCCCGTCGCCACCGCTGACGCCGCCAGCCGCAGAGCCAGTGGCGAGCCAGCGCCCACCGCCGCCACCAGCGCCGCCGCCTCCTCCTGACTGAGGCAGCCCGCCACCTCGCGCACCAGCGCCTCCGCCGCCGCCGCCGGCATTGGACCCAGGTGGTACGGCTCCACATGGCGGGCAGGCAGACCGGCGCCGCCACCGCCACCGCCGCCACCGCCGCCGCCGCTGGCGGCGGCGGCTGCGCCGCTGTATCCGGCGGGACCGAGGCTGCCGCCGCCACCGCCACCGCCACCGCCGCCGCCGCCGCCACTGGCAGCGGCGGCTGCGCCGCTGTATCCGGCGCGACCGAGGCTGCCGCCGCCGCCGCCGCCGCCGCCGCCGCCGCCTGCGGCGGCAGAGCCGCGGAAGTCGACGCACTCGGTCGCCGCCAGCAGCAGGCGGCAGCGCCCCGGCGGCAGGGAGCCCAGGATCTGCGTGCGGCGTGGGTGTGTTGTGATTTAAACTTTTGGGGGCCATTGCAGTTTGCCACAGGAGTAAAGAGACTGCGGACAGGCACGTCAGCGACAGGCCAAGCACGGCGCCACCCTATGGCCGTATGAGTATACACACATACGAACACACACTTGCGTGCACGTTTCATCGCCCTCGACACGCGCCGCCCCTCCCTGCTCTCCTCCTCGCTCTTTTGCATCGGGCTCGGTTTCATTTGGGATGGTATCTACAACCCCACCCCCGCACCTCGCCGAGCGCGCCCTCCACATCTGTGTCCGGCGGCGTCAAACCCGACACGGCGCCCGTGTGCCGCAACAGCCCGTCAGCCGCCACACCGCCGCCGCCGCCGCCGCCATTGGCGGCGCCGCCGCCGCCAACCATCGGCGCCGCCAGCGCCGCCGCCTCATCCGCCGTCTCCTCCAGTGCCGGCGGCGGCGCGTTGTCGTACAGCTCATCTGTCAGACAGTCGGCGCCGTCCAGGACGAGCAGTAACGGTCCAACCGCCGCCAACGACTGCAGCGCAGCACGTACGGCGGTGGTTGTGGCGGCGCTGCCAGTGCTCCCTCTCGCTCCGCCGCCGCCGCCGCCGCCGCTTGCGCCTGCGGCTGCAGCGGCGCTTGCGCCAGCTGTGGCGCCGCCTCCGCCTCCGCCTCCGCCTCCGCCTCCATTTGCGCCTCCGCCTCCGCCGCCGCCTGTAGCCGCCACGCCCAGGGCTGCGGCGAACCGCGCCGCCAACTCCGCCCGGCAGTCCACTCCCTGACGGGCAGGCAGGCAGGCAAGTAGGCAGGCAGGCAGGCGGGCACGTGGGCAGGCAGGTGGGCAGGCGGGCACGTGGGCAGGCAGGCAGGCAGGCAGCTGCTCACCGGGATTCACGTAGCGGTGCGGAGACCGTCACCCATGCAGCCGTTACCCCACATGCCACAGCGGCCCACATGACACGGCTGCCCCCCCCACGGCCTCGTCCACTGTTGAACACACACACACACACACACACACACACGTGGAAAATGCGAGATCCCCCCGGCCGTACCCGCAGGTCGATGTAGTAGGCGCCACCCGGCAGCGCCCCCGCCTCCCACAGCCGCCGCGCCGCCGCCACCACCACACACGACTTCCCGGAGCCCATCTCGCCCACCACACACACCGCCGGCGGCGCGCCCGCCGCCGCCGCCGCTGCCGCGTCCGCGGCCTGTCGCCCAATGGTCGCGTTCTTGCCGCTGCCCGGGCGCGGCGGGAGGCCGTTGGTGTGGTTGTGACCGTTACTGCCGGCGCCGCCGCCGCCTTTGTGACCGTTGGCGGTTGACGCGGATTGCGGCGTGACGAGCAGCTCGGCCAACCGCTGCACGTCATCATCTCGTCCCACAAAACGATCTCCGTCCAGAGGCGGCAGGTGGCAGCGCGCCTCGACGAGCGGCGGCGGCACCACCAACCCGTCTGACTCATCGTCGTCGCCATCGTCGCCGCCGCCGCCGCCGCCGCCGTCATCACAACTGGCGCGCCGCGACGCCGCCGCCGCCCGCGCCGCCGCCACGACGGCGGACACGGCGGCGCTGCCGCCGCCAGAGGATGAGGCCGAGGCGGCGGCGAGGGCGGCGGCGGCGGCGGCGGCACTGCCGGCGGTGGCGGCGGTGGCGGCCCGTGCTGCGCCCATGTCAGTGGGTGCCCGGCTGAGGCGCACACTGCTGCCGGCACCGTCCAGGGAGGGCCGGTCGGCTGCGAGGAGGAGGAGGGGGAGAAGAGGTGGAGGAGGGAGTGGTGGTGAGAGGTCAGCGGCGGCGCATGCATGCGTGTGAGGATACCGGTACCTCCTGCCCCACCACCCTCACCACCACTGCCGCCACCCGCCCCCATTGTGCCTGGCTGCAACTCAGCTTCTCCTGAACTATTCATGCATGTAACCCCCAACCCATGGGGACAACTGCCGAGTGCCGCTCTGAATGTAACACCCCCCCACACCAACACCCCCCCCACCTCCACCCCCCCAGCATCGACCACGCTCTCCTCCTCGCTCTGTTGCACCCCCAACTCCACCCCACCCCCACGCACCCCTTGTTACTTCCTTAACAAATAAAGAATGTAACCCCACACCCATGCACCTGTGAGCCGCTCCACCAGCTCCTGCAAGTCGGCCTCGGGCGGCACGTGCCGCCGCAGCTCCACCACACTCACTCGCCCCGGCGGCGCGGGCGGCGGCGCCTCAAGCCGCCGCTCCATGGCGGCGCGGCGGCGCGGATCAGCCAGGCGGGCGGCGAGCGCCGAAATGACCTGGCGCGGGTGTGTTGGGGGTTGTTTGTTGTTTAAATGAATAAGGTGATGTGTCACAGGTGGGCGATGAAAGTGAGTGTTAGAACACGCGCATTGAGCCCCCCCTGCCTCGCGCCGCCGCCAGGTGGAGCCAGGTGGTGTGGAGGGCGCACACACAGCCACGCGGGCGCCCTGTGCCCCGGCGCCCCTGCGCCTTTCCTCAAATGCTCACAAGCACCTCCCTCCCCCCCTGGTAGCCGCCTTCGAAATTGCCACCCAGGCTCATGCACATAGAATACGGTTGCCTTTTTCGCTCGCGCGCCTTTCCGCTCACACCGTTTGCCTTTTCCCTTTTTGCACATGCGAACGTCCCGCCCTGGCGCTGGTCTCCTCCTCGGCGCCCGGGCTCCCTTGATGTCTTCTAGGTGGGTATTCAACGTGTGCCTAGTCTGCATTGCTAGATAGAACGTGCGTGCGTGTGTTTGAGCCTGGGTGGCAATTTCGAAGGCGGCTACCGTCAGCACCGCCCACACGCGCAAGACCGAAGAGCTCATTGCCTTCTTTCTACCGGTTTGAGGGATGTTTTGCTGGGAACCTGGGAACTCGGTGCTTTTCGGGAATGGGGACCATTGTCGCGTGCCACTCCGTTGTCAAGCATCGCCCACGCTCTCCTCCTCGCTCTATTGCATTGGGTTTGGTTCAGTATGGGCTGGTATCTACAACCCCCCCACGCCCGCCCCCACGCGTCGCTCTTCAAATATTTCCCAGCTCGGTCTGGTTTAGTTTGGGCTGGTATCCACAACTTCCCCCCCTCCCCCCCCACACATACACACACACACACACACACATACACACACACACGCACGCCCACCTGCGCCTCCACCGGCACGCGCGCCAGCTCCGACGGGAAGGCCGCCCACCACAGCGGCCACGTCACGTCCTGCCGCGGGCTGAAGCAGCGGCGCCACAGCACGCGCAGGTCGGGGTGCGGGATGAGCGAGTGCACGCCCTCGGACCGGTCCGCCTCCAACAGCGAAACCGCCTCCTGGACCTGCAGGCGGGAGGAAGGAAGGGAGGAAGCGTGTGTGTGTATGTGTGTGTGTGTGTGTGTGTGTGTAGGTCGTGGTGCATTTCAGTGTTTATGTTTGTGGCCGTGTGTTTGTTGAAGACAGGAAGACAGGCGCGGCTTTGCAGGAGGTGTCCCATTGTGCTCTCCAACACATCCTTCGGCCGCCACACACGCCCGCCATGCCGTAGAGCCCCTAAACAACCCCACACAGCCCCCCCCCACACAGCCCCCCACATCCACCACACACCTTGTGCAGTGTGAGCTGCTGCCCCACGCCCAGCCCCGCCGCCGCGCGGGCCAGTCGTGTGGGGTCGCGCACCAGTGCCTCCACGCCGCCCGCCGCCTCGATCTGGCGCCGCAACGCCGCCTCCTCGTCGTCATAGCGCAGCTGACTGGGAGCGGGGTGAGCGAGAGGGAGGGAGGGGTTGTAAAGACCTAGCCCAAACTAACCCAAAGGGGGAGGGGTAGCCATTCTTGCGAACGGTATGTGTTAAAGATGGAAGTGTCGACGTCCAGGGGTAGAGCGGGGGAGGCGAGTGCTAAGCGATGCTGCAGTTGGAAGGTGTCGATGACAACCGCCCTTTCAATCGTGTCATTGCCCTTCTGCCATACTGCCATAATCCCATTTGCTCTGCTCTGTGCCGCTTGCTGACAGCAGCAGCAACAGCAATACGCCGCCGCCGCCGCCGCCACCGCCGCCACCCGTACCGTGCATGCAGGCGTCGCAGCAGCTTGTGAGACGCCTCCTGACCCGACGCCGCCTCCACCTGCACAGCGGGCCGCAGCGGGATGCCATGACGGGCAAACAAACAATCAAACAACGGCGGCATGTGCACATGGATACATGCAGCCAGGGCGCTCATCATAAGCCGCACACTGCAGCAGCGCACCCCCACTCCTTGTCAAAGACTCGCTTGCTTCCCTTCCCCCCTGCCCCCTCGTGGACCCCCCTCGACTAATTTTCTCGGTTAGTAACTTCTAATGTGATGGTGATTGCAGCCCCCCCTCTCACCTGTAGCCCCAGGCTTGCGTCCGCCACCAGCGCCCCCAGCGCCGCCCACAGCTGTGTGAACACGGCGCCGTCGCGGCCGGCGGCCAGCACCCGCATCAGCCAGTTGCGGTTGGTGAAGTCCGTGAAGGCCTCGCGGATGGCCTGAGGTCCGGGAGGGGGGGGAGGGAGGGCGGCAGGCGGGAGGTGGGGGTTCACTTTGAACCAATCCCGTAAGAAAACAGTCGCGCTGCAAGGAGAAACTGAGGAGGAGGGGTGAGGGGGAGGGGGACTATATTCATGATTAGTTTGGAAGTGAAGGCGTAGCCAGGAACATAGGGGTGTTTCCCGAAGCAGAAATGGGATGGAAGCGCAGAGAGGGGGGAAGGTGGGGTAGGTCAAACTCAAGTCACGGGGAGGTGTGTGTGGTGGCAGGCGGGAGGTGGGGCGGCGTGTGCAACTGCCGAGATCAGTAGCATGCGAGGCGTTCCTGTATATGACTACGATCTGGCCGCGTGTTCAACATCCTCACGTGCACCACCCCGCCCCGCACCTTGAGTGTGTTGATGAGGCGGTGCATAAGGTTGCGGTAGCGGTTGGTGTCGGCTTGAAGCCGCCTGTTGGAGGAGATGAGCTGCAGGGGGGGGGGCGGGGTGGCAGCCGTTCATGGGGTGCACGCGGGTTTAGTAGGGGGGGCACAAAGGAGGACCCAACGGGGCGCGCAAGTGCTTTTGTGCATGCGTACGTGTGCGTGCATTTGCCGACTACTTGTACACGCGCATGCCGGTCACGCGGTGCCCGCCACGCCGGCACAGCCCGCCCGGGTGTGTGCAGCCACGCTCCTTCCCTCCACCTCCCCGCCTTCCCCCAGGCAGCCATTCGCCCATCCCACCACCCCTACCGCTGATCCGCACGGGATTTGCCAAGACAACCCCTCCTCCGCACCCCCGCTTCTGCTCCTCCCCCACCGCCCGCCCCGCTATACTTGGTCGTTACGGCCGCTGCTGGACTCCACGGTCATTGGTAACGAACACGCCTCCGCCACGAACTCCGCTCCTGCTTCATTCCTTTATCATACATGTAACCCCGCGATGTAACCCCCCTCCCGCCCCCACACACCCACCTGCAGCAGGTCCACGGCCCTGGCGTTGAGCTGGCGCCAATTGCGCCTGTTGACCAGCGCCCTCTCGCCCAGGTCCAGCAGCCCAGACAGCAGCGAGGCGGCGGCGTCGCCGGGCCAGGGACACAGGTTGCCGGCCGCCGCCACCAACTGCTTGAGGGCGCCCAGGCCGCCCTCCAGCATGCCCTGGGGGCGATGGGATTGGGGGGGAGGGTGGGGAGCGGAGGGGGGCGGCTACTTCGAGTGACAAGGCAAGGGAGGGAGGGTGACAAGGCCAGGGAGGCTCACCACATCAGGGGCACGAGGAGGGCAAGCGAGGACCGTCACAAGGGTATGACACAGCCCCTCCCCCTTGCCGCCCCCTCCTCGGGCCTCTGCCACCCCCCTACTTGGGCTTGGTTTAGTTTGGGCTGGTGTTCACAGCCCCCCCCCCCGGGACCTCTCTCACCGCCTCATAGTCCACCAGCAGCTGCTCCCCCGCCTTGGCAGCACCCAGCTGCTCACTGGAGGCAGGCGAGCCGCCGCCGCCGCCGCCGCCAGGCCCGCCGCCCAGCTTCTGCTGCTTGTTGGCCCCCGAGGTCGCCGCCCCAGCTTTGCCCTTGCCCGCCTCCTGCTCCTCTTCGTCCTCGTCGTCATCGCCACCACTGCTGCTGCCGGTGCCCACAGCGGCACTGTGCGCGCGCTGCGTCCCCGCGGCGCCAGGTTTACCGCCGCCGCCGCCGCCGCCGCCGCCCAGCAGCACCGCCGCCGCCGACTTGGTCCGCTTCGCCCCTGTCGCCGCCGCCGCCGCCACACCAGCCGTCGCCGCAGACCCGATGGCAGGTCCCGGCCGCTCCGCACTGCCCCGCGGGCTCATAATGCTGCCGGGAAGAAAGCCACCGCTGATGCGGCCGCCGCCCCCGGCGGCGGCGCTGCCGCCTTTCTGGCCGCCGCCGCCGCCGCCGCCGCCGACATCGCTGGCCGGTGATTCTGTCAGCTCCAGTTCCGAGTCACCCAATGGGTCGTTGTCGTAACCGCCGTACGATTCGTCGACAGCATAACCGTTGCCGTTACCGTTGGACGCGGCGCCCTGGCTCCGAGCGCGCAGCGGCAGCGCGCCCGCGCCGCCGCCGCCGCCGGTTCCTGCCGCCGCTTGGCGGTTGGCGAGCAGTTGTATGTTGGCGGCTGCCACGTCCGCTTTCAACTGCTTGACGTACTCGAGCAGTTGTTTCCGGTGGAAAGCGTTGGCGACGCCCGCCTCCGTCAACAGCTGCAAACGAGCGACGCGCCGCGCACAGACTCAGCAGCTCGATCAAACACGTTGACAGGTGAGGGCGAGGAAAGAAGAGTGTATGAATGCGACATTACAAGAAGGGAGTGTATGCAAGGTGCTGCTGTCCAACCGCACCAATGCAGACCTACTGCGAGGCACTCCCACCATACCCACCTCCCCTCCAAACCACACCGCACACGCATATCGCGCACACATACACACACACGTGGGCTTCCTTGCGCTGTTTCTTCGACACACGCGCGCTCGCTCCCACCTGCTCGTCCCACTGCAGCAGCAGGCCGCCCGGACTGCACAGCAGCTCGGTGTACGGCTGTAGCACCGGCGGCAGCGTGTGGAGCCACGTGCGCACTTGCTGCGGGGGGCAGGGGCGGGTTGCGGGTTGCGGGTCGCGGGTTGCGGGGGCGTGCAGAAGGCAGTGAAGTAAATGCGGCACGGAAGATGCCAAAGGTGCCAACGTCACCGGGGAGCAGCGGGTCGGTGTGTGTGTGTGTGTGTGTGTGTGTGTGTGTGTGTGTGTGTGTGTGTGTAAATACAGCCCAAGCTAAACCGAACCGGGGAATCGGGCGACGTGACATGGCAGGTGTGCGGCGGCGGCCGCGGCATGGCGGCCCCTCGTCATGCCCTCGCTCTTCTGCAAGCGCCCGGCGCAATGCAATGCAACGCAATGCGCTCCCTCGTGCACCCATCGCACGCCCGCGCCCCGCACTCACGTAGTCGTCCCACCGCTCCAACGGCAGATCCAGCGGCAGCTCGCCATAGCCCCTAGCCAGCTGCGACTGACCCGACCGAGCATTACCCGGACCGCCGCCGCCGCCGCCCGCCGCCGCCCCAGCCGCCGCCCCAGCAGACGCACCGACGCCCGGGGAACCGCCGCCGCTGCGGGCTGTGCGGGTGGCGGCGCCACCGCCGCCGCCTGCGGCGGTGGATGCGGCTGGCGGCTGGGCGGCACGAACCCGCCGCACGGGCTCAACCACGCCGGTCTGCCCGCTGGAGCCGCTGCCGCCGCTGCGGCCGGCGGCGCCCGTGGCGGTGCTCGCGCCGCAGCCCTGTGGTGTGTGTGGGAGTGGAGCGGTGGGCGTGAGGGAGCGGTGGGGCGGATGTGGGTCGGGATGGGGTTGGTGCGGGCACGTGCACGTAGCCTGTTGTAGGTGTGTGTGCCCTGGCGCCGCGTGCTGGTGTGCCGACGTGGGCATGAGCATGCGATAACCGTATGCTGCAAACGTCACGCGAGCACCCATGTATGACACGCGGGCTACGGGCGTCAGCTGCACCCTATGGGACCTCGCCCACCTGCCTGAACAGTCCTGTCCCATCACACACCCATGTATGACACGCGTTGCGCGCCGGACGCCTGCACGCGGCCTCACCATGTAGGCCTAACTAATGGCAGTGATGCCTCACAGGCGCCAGTTTTGCACAAGCGCTGCCGCTCGGTCAAGGGCAAATTATGAGAGCCCCGCCCTGCTGTGTAGCGGCGGTGGTTGTTACCGCCGGCTGGGGTTCCGGCGGCACCCGCCCACTGGGTACGGCGGTAAGTGTTGCTGGGTCGCCGTTCTGCCCGCAGTGGCGCCCCTACTGCCGCAGCCCCCGCAGCGACCGTGCTCGCCGGCAGGACGCTGCCTCATCGGCGAGCCACGGCGGGAGCGCTGACGGGCGTCTGGGTGCTGAGCCGGGCGGGGAAGCCCGACGGAAGGGCGCCGCGGGCTGCGAGTTTACTGAAGCCAGGCCCCGCAATCGAAAGAGCGATTTGCCTTGCAGCGGCTCTACTTGGAGGGTCGCCAGGCGGAAGATAACCAGGAACCTTCGACCTTCAGTGCGAATGGCAATGTGGTTGGGCGATGGGGAGCTTCGCACGCTTGCCCCTCGATACTTATTTGTGCGCCTTGTTGATTATAGTCAATGAGAATCACAGTGGAGGCAGTCCAGCTCTAATTCAGTGTTGCGCGCTGGGCACGAAAGCAGTTTCCTTAAAACTCAGCAGATAGCCCCCGAACTAGGTTCTGTCTATAATGTGTGATACGATACAACCACCGAATTTACGCGAGCGTGTTTGGCTGCTGAGAGGTGATTGCCCTGCATGGGGACCTGAGCGAACAGAGTATTTGCGCCTGCGCGACTCACAGCCCTCCCTCTTTCCCGTTATTGGGTGCCCATTTAGGTGCGTCTGCGTGTATGGGGCAATTATTGGGACTAGTCTGCAGCCACTAGGCTCGGCGGCCGCCTCTCGGCCGGGGCCAGCTTTGTCCGGGCGAAGCAGTGTGCAGGGGCAGCGCAGTGGAATAGATATTATGTTACATCTATTAGCGACGCGGGCGGGGCGCGCGTTCTCCAAGCGCCGACTGAACCTTGCCTTCGCATCTTTTCCTCCCTTTGGCCGCTCCCTCCTGCAGTCACCATGGGCCGCGTCATCAGGTCGCAGCGTAAGGGTCGGGGTGGGATCTTCAAGTCCCACAACACCCACCGCAAGGGTGCCGCCCAGCACCGCGTCATGGACTCTGCTGAGCGGAACCACTACATCAAGGGCGTTGTCGCCGAGGTCATCCACGACCCCGGCCGTGGCGCTCCCCTGGCTCGGGTGAGGAAAGCAGCAGGCGGCCTTCTGGCGCGGCGATGGCGCGACTAGTTTGGCGGCTGCGGCGGTCGGCGCCGAGCTCGGGTGGTTTCTTTGCCAGCTTGTAAGGGTGGATACCTGCAAATTTTGGACCAAGCTCTCATTTTAGCTCGGGCTGACCATTATTGGGTGCTTGGCTGGTCGATGCAGGTGACTTTCCGTGACCCGATCCGCTACAAGCACCAGAAGGAGCTGTTCATTGCCGCTGAGGGCATCTACTCCGGCCAGGTGCGAGGGAGCGCTTCTCACACGTCGAGGGGGCGAGCCGAAGCCAGGGCTCGACGCTGTTACTCTGCTCGGCCTGCACCTCGGGTTGCCCCTGGCTGCCCTCCCCTGCTCGCCTGACCTTGCGCCTCTGCTCTGCCCCGCAACCCACAGTTCATCTACTGCGGCCGGAAGGCGGCTCTGTCGATTGGCAACGTGAAGCCCCTGGGTGACATGCCCGAGGGTACCATCGTGTGCAACGTGGAGGAGGTCAGTCGAGCTGCCCATGCGGACACGCGGCGGTCGGGGCGTGTAGGGGGTGGGCAACCGGGATGTGGGAGGGGCAAGTCCATACGGCTTCCCGAGGTGTGTGTGCTGGCGGCCTGCCGGGCGCAGCAGCAGCTGGAGGCGGCAGGAACAGCAGGGGCATGGGGCAACGACCAGACGGAAAGGGCATGCAACAGCGGCACGGCGCGATGGCGGCCCGGACGCGGTCATTATCCTGGCGGCAGCAGCCAAAGCGCGGCGTGAGGAGAGAAGCGGAGGCAGCGGCAGGACACGGCGCAGCACTGCTGGGCCAATGGCGCATGGCGGATGAACAGCAGCAGCGGCGGCGGTGGACGCACGCATGGCGGCTTGCGGCCGGCGCTAGGGCTGCGCGCGCAGTGCCGCTGCGCGCACATCGTCTGTGGGGCATCGAATGGCCACTGCAGTGCAGTTAGTGGCTCAGCGGCAGACTCGCAGCGCAGCTATACTGGGTACGTGGCGCAGCCACACGGCAGGAGCCCGCAGCCAAGCAGGCGCTCTGCAGAACTCTGGCCGCAGCGCTCAGCGTTGGAACGGCAGGACGGGGGCTGAATCTGTGCCGCCGTCCGAGGGAGCTGCCGTGTGGGGAAGCTGCGCTCCGACCTGTGCCCCGACCTGTGCCCCGTGCCCGTCGTCTGGCCACCCAACAGCTTGCTGCTAAAAACCGCTTCTTTCTTTTGTCCGCCCGCCGCTTGCTGACGCCCCCGGCCCCCGGCATCCCTCTTTCCTCCTCTCCTGCTCCCGCCATGGACGCCCCGCAGAAGGCCGGCGACCGCGGCGCCCTGGCCCGCTGCTCGGGCGACTACGCCATCGTCGTGGCGCACAACCCCGACACCGGCATCACCCGCATCAAGCTGCCCTCGGGCGCCAAGAAGGTGAGAGGGCGCTCGGGCATATGCACGCATCCGGGGGCACCTTCGTAGGGGATAACGGGGGTGCACTGATAAAAAATGGGCAGCAGTACGAATGCGGAGGCAGGCTGACAGGCTATTGCAGAATTTGCAAGCGGGCCGGGGACGCGTCCAGCACAGCAGCAGCGGCGGCGCCGGCTACAGCGGCTGGTCAGGAGCAGCTGCGTACCCGGCGGGGTGAGGAAAGCGCTGGGGCGCCGGTGTTCGTGGATCACGGCAGCGGCACGAGCAGGACGGGCGCGGACGGTGCGGCTTGGCGGCGGCGGCAGCAGCAGCAGCGATAGCGGCGCAATGCCGGCGTTGGGATTAGGCCCTGAGATTTGTGGCAACGGCGGAGCAGCACTTGACCGGTGCGGATTCTACTACCGGCTTGCCACACAGCAAAGTGCACACCGGGACTGAGGCTGCAAGCAGCAACGGGAGCCGCCCTATCGCCTTAACAGGTAGTCCAGCAGCAGCAGCAACCAGATGAGCGACCGCTGCGCTGCAGCGCGGCTGAGCCCGGGACGGTGCAGGCTGCAGCGGAGGGCGCACCCTGACGACTGGGGCGGGCACCACCACCGGCGCGGCATCTGACCAGCAACATCATTCTGCCTGTCGCCTGTCAGCCCCTTTTGACGTCCAGTACAGCAACCACGACAGCGCTTTCTGCTGACGCCAGCGGCTGTATCCCGCTGCCTGTTTGCTTCCCTAGCGCCTTCACCATCCCCTACCATATCTCGCCGCTCCCCCATCCTCACTCGTGCACACATGCTCGCGCACAGGTGGTGTCGAGCGCGTGCCGCGCCACCGTGGGCCAGGTCGCCGGCGGCGGCCGCACTGAGAAGCCCATGCTGAAGGCCGGCCGCAGCTACTGGAAGTACAAGGCCAAGCGCAACAGCTGGCCTAAGGTGCGTCTGCGCTTGCGGGGGCTGTTGGTACTTGTGGCGCTTGGGCAGCGTCTTGGGGATGAGGCAAACATGTGCGCTAGGTGCAGAGATTTGGGGGCGGGGTTTTGGGGGCGGAGTACAGCTTTAGAGGGCCGGCGACTTGCTCTCTGTATGGTGCATCATGGCGTGCCGTTTGCGGTTTGATCTGGAAGCGCATGCCTCCTGACCTCTTCCCCCTGCCCCTGCCCTCCACGCTCCTCCCTCCCCCCTGCACAGGTGCGTGGTGTGGCCATGAACCCCGTGGAGCACCCCCACGGTGGTGGTAACCACCAGCACATTGGCCACGCCTCGACCGTCCGCCGGTCGGCGCCCCCCGGCCAGAAGGTCGGTCTCATTGCCGCCCGCCGCACTGGTCGCCTCCGCGGCACCAACGTCATCAAGGGCGCCGCCCAGAACGAGTAAGCGCTCGGTCGTCGTGGCACGGCTGGCCTTGGTGTCGGCGGATGAGGAGGCATGGACCGGGCGGGGGCGGCGCCGCCGCCACTGCCGCCGCGGTGGCGGCGGCTGCGGCGCTGCAGCGACGCGGCGCGGCCGTCTGGTGCGCTGGCGCGGCTGTCGCCGTTGCCCTCGTCTTCGTCGTCTCTGTCGGCCTGCGTGGGCCCGACCGCGCCGCACCCGGCCTGGGTGTGTGGCTGGGCGCGGCGGCGAGCGGAGCTCGAGTCGGGAGAGGGCATTGTAAAAGCGGAAAAGTTGTGCACGAGTACGCCTCTCGTCCCTATGTTTCTCTCGGCGCCGGTGCGTCACACAATGGGCTGCGGCCTCACAACTAGCACACGTTAGCGTGCAGACAGCACACGGGGTTGCATGATCTCCAGCCTGGATGGAGGGCAAGGGCGAGTTCACTAGTCTGCAGCGTGAGTCATGTTGCGGCGCGAAAGAGTGCACATCGCCACCTGAAGTCAGCAGCTTTCAGGAATGGCGGGTTCGGTCGTCCGGTGCATCTGGAGGCGCCGCAGTCACGCAATGGAATTCACACTCAGTCCTCGACACCAGCATTGGACACCAGCAGATTCCGGATGTTGCTCAGTTCCTTGCAAGGAGTTACTCTTGTCGGCTTTGTCGGATCATCTTGTGTCCGTGTATCGTACCGCGTACAGTCCGCACGCAGCAAGCCCTAGGCACGCACGCAGGTCAAAATGTCAGCCACGGCATCGCCCGCATGCAGAGCGACGGGCCTCTGCGCATCCGCGTGTCCAGCATGTCACCAGCACCTGCCCTCACATTGAGCCCACCTGAGCTCATGTCTTCTACCGAGGCTGCTCCCGAGAAACCAAAGGAATGCGTTAAACCATACGCCTGCCAGTCTGAGCTCCCGCCTCGGACTCGGCTTCATCGCCACGGTCCTTCAAAAGGCCCCCTACCGGGCCTGCTTCATCAGCTACCCGCCTCGTTCTCCCGCCTCCACCCCTTCCAACTTCCAACACAACCTCGCACCCGACACACATGTATGTCCCCTGTAGTGCGGTGCCTCTCCAGCACCGCCTCCGTCACCTCTCCCAGCTCCCCCTCCTCCCTTCCTGCCTTCCTCTGCCTCCCTTGCTGCCCGCCGCCTCCTGCCCTCCTGCCCTCCTCTCCCCTGCCCTCCTCATTTCCGGCGCGTCTTGAGCATGTTGGCCAGCCAGTCCAGGCCCTCGAACAGGCCCTCGCCCTTGACCGCGGACGTCTTGAAGATGGCCCAGTCGCGGTTCTTGATGTCGTGCAGCCCTAACCCCTCCGCAATCTGCGCGTCGCTCAGCGCGTTGGGCAGGTCCTGCGCGGCGGCGGCGGACGTGGGCGTTCGCAGGGAGTACGAGCGGCAGAGGAGAATAGATTGTGGCATTGGTCAGACGGGCGTGTAAGGGTTCAGGTGCGGGGCACGAGCCGCGACCGTGACACGGGCGGGCTGCGGCTGGGAGCACCCTGCCATTATGAGTTTATGACACCGCCCCTCCCTGCCCTGCCAGCCTTCACCCGCCCTTCAACCCTCACAGCCGCTGCCAATAACAACCCGCTCAAGCGCCCGTCACGCCCTCCCTGAGCCCGCTCTGGCCTCGCCCTGCCCACGCCCACGCCCCCGCCCTGTCACCGCCCCGCTCCTCCTCCCGCTGGCCCCGCTGGACCCCCGCCCCCTGCCCACCTGCTTGTTTGCGAACACCAGGATGAGGCTGTCCCGCAGCTCCTCCTCGTCCAGCAGCGCCTTGAACTCGTCCCGGCTGATGCCGATGCGCTCCGTGTCCGTGCTGTCCACCACGTAGATGATGGCCTTGAGGGCGCGGGTAGGGGGGCAGGGGAAGCGGGGAGGGTGAGGGGGGCAGGGTGAGGGGGGCAGGGTGAGGGCAACAAGGAGGCTGAAGCGAGGAGCGGCAAGCATGACAGCTGTGGTAAGGAAAGTGGGCGAGAGCCACAGCGAGGAGGCCCACAGTACGGCCCAGGCGTCGCTCTCACGAGCAGATTGCAAGCATGACCAACAACTGCTGGCCTGCCTCTTCTCCCTTGGCTTCCTGCACGCGGCTGCCGGTGGTGAGTGGGGGCCCCAACAAGCCAGCCTGCCTGTGAAGGCCCCCCTTGCACCACCCTGACCTAGGTCGCGGGTGGACCTGCGCAGCCCGCACCTGAGTGCAGGGGAAGTAGCAGCGCCAGTAGGGCCGGATGGAGGTCTGCCCTCCCAAGTCCCACACTTGGAACTTGATGTTTTTGTACGTTACCGTCTCCACGTTGAAGCCTGCGTGGCGTGGTGGTGCGCGGCGCACATGCGTGCCAAGGGCAGGAGTCAGATGCATCGGTGGGGCCGCTCGAGTGTCCCACACACCCCAGCGATGTGGCGTCGGGTAGGTCCATGTGCTGCCCCCACCCCGTGTTGAGGCGCTCCGCTGAACCCGCCACAATGTCCCCGCCGCCACGATGCCCCGCTGCGCTGCTGCTGCCCCCTCCCCCATGGCGCCCTGGTGTAGCTCCAGAGCAGGCGCGTGTGTTTGCCTCCGGTTCCGGTCATGTTTGGTCGCGTCCGCTGGCTGCGTGCCAGACACTGACGTGACGCCGACGCCCCAGGCCCACACAGCCAGCGCAGCTGGCCAGGATGACACTACCGTACGGCGACCGCATCAGCGCAGTGCGGTGCGGGGCAGTGGCGCGGCAGCCGCCGAGCACCAAGCTTCCCGGACGTCCCTATGACTGGCATTTGCTACGGCAAGTTCCCGAAGAGCGCGACTACACTGAAGCGCCAAGGGCGCGGCGAGGAGGGCTGAAGCCGATGGTTGCAGTGCCCTTTGTAAGCGGCTGGTACCGGGGCTGGCGCGTCGCACCTCCAGTGCACGCGCCCGGACGGGCAGTCGCAGGTGAACCCGTGTGTCCCGCACCCGCGGGTGCCCGCTGAGCCGACTGAGCCAGCGGCACTGCTCACCGATGGTGGGGATTGTCGATACCACCTCGCCAACCTGGAGCCGGTATAGAATGGTTGTTTTGCCTGCGGTGCAGCGGACTTGCGGGTTAGGCAAAGTTGCTCGATCATCCCAGAAGGTTGCAGCTACCCTACTGAGGTTTTGCGCCCCATTACAGTTAGCCTATCTATTAGATGTTTCTCTGGTACCAGGGGCTCCCGGACTTGCCTGCGTTGTCCAGACCGAGCACGAGAATTCTAGCTTCTTGGTCCCCGAACAGCGACCACAGTTTAGATATCCAAAGTCCCATGACGCCGGCTCAATCAAGCAAGAAGGGCACTGGGGTTGGTGGAAACGTTGAAGAGTTGATGGCAGCAACAGGTGCGTTCGTCTTTTCGTAGCGGGGCAGGCTGCTGAAGCGTTGTGTGGTGCGTTTACGTATAGAAGTTTTGGCTTCGTTGAGCGAAGTCAAGCTGCCCGATGAGGACGGGACTCCCACGCAAGATTTCTCCTCCCGCTCCCACGTCCCTCTCCCCTTTCAGTCCCCTTTCAGTCCATACTACTTCACGTCTCCAGGCACAGTCATGGGAGCCTAGCACACCCCATCCCCTTTCCACACGCTCTCCTTCGTGTGTCTCTCAGGTCATGTTATTTCTTTCCCCGGCTAAGTGCCACACGAGTACCAACCCTCGACGAATGCCAACGCGCCCACTCACCCGCACATTCCCGTCACCGCTTGCAGTACACCCCACACAGAGAGTCACTGTCTGCCTCCCGGGGCCCTGAGCCTTACTTTATCAAGCATAAGCCGGTATGGAATCGAGAGGCGTGAGTTGTAACACATTACAGATTCCGTGATTCTTGTGTCCACTACGCCGCCATCATGCCCACCCCCACCCAAGTGCGATGTACTACTGTTGCCCTACGCACTCCCAGATAGCAAGTTGTTAAGCCGAGGCACTAGTTGATAAATGCTTGCGATAGCCTACGCTGGGGCTCGCTGGCCCTCAAACGCTAAACCTACAGCCACACGCACAGCCCCGATATCCGGGCTAAACACACCTGCATATAAGCTTCGGCAACGGCCAGCACGCCGCTCTGCCGCCTCCTTGCGCCGTGCCTCGTACGCTCCGCCCCCTCTGGCCCGCAATCCACAACAGACATGACTAATGCCTTCCTTCCAGCTTCTCGTGTCCGCTGGTATGGCGACCGGTCCATGCTCAGGAGCATGAGCAGGCGCCACCACAGCCGCGGCGTGCACGGCGGCCGCACTCCTGCACCCGCACAGCCTTCCGCACGCTGCGTAGCGAACGCAGCCCAGCTGCAACGCCTGAGCTCCACGCCACACGCACCGCCATGGCGCCGACTCTTCCACGCGCTGCACGCCCTCATTCTCCGCACCACCAAATCCGCACCTCATCCTTCCTCATCGCCCTCGCGCCTCTCCACCACCAAAGCTCTCCCTGCCCGCTCCTCCAACCACACTCCGCCCGGCCGGCGACCACGTATCCTTCTTTACTTGGTCTGCTGCCGCGCCTGGATGCACTTGGCCATTGTGCGCGAGGCGCGGCTGATGGCGTCAGTCATGTAGAAGTTGGAGATGGTGGAGGTGAGCGGCGCGCTGGGCTGCAGCGGCGCGGCCTTGGCCAGCGCCTCCACGCCCTTGACGTACTCGCCGTTCAGCCACACAGGCGTCTGCGGGGGTGAGGCAGGAGCGCAGGAGGGTAGGCAAGAGGCGAGGAGGGCGGCGCGTCAGCTGCTGCGGTACCAATGCCCATAGCAATTGCGGGTTCGTGCGTGCTGCGTGTGGCGCGAGTATTTAGGAATGGGGGTCTAGACGCTACAGGCCATGAGCTCACCACCGGTCAAGCCGCCTTGCCTTCCAACGCACACCGCTCTGATTCGCCCGTCCATCAACACGCACCCATGACGCCTTTCGCTCCCCGCCCCACACACTACTACGGCACTACCCCTCACCTGCACGGCGTCGATGTTGGCGAAGTGCGGCGCGATGCCCGCCAGGCGCGCGCGCACCGCGGCGTGGCTGTCGTAGGGCAGGCGCTTGCCCACCACCTCGGACAGCGCGCGCAGGATGGCCCAGTCCTCGCGCGCGTCGCCCACCAGCGGCACGGCGGCGCGCGTCTGCTGCACGCGGCCCTCGAAGTTGACGTACAGGCCCGACTTCTCCGTGTAGGCGGCGCCCGGCAGCACCACGTTGGCGCGGGAGGCGCCGCGGTCGCCGTGGTGGCCCTGGAGCGTTTAGGGAGGGTTGCGGTTTGCAAGGACGATTAATTTAGAGGGTGGGGGAGGAGCGGCAGGAGCGAGTTGCAGACGTCAGTGATGATGCCGCAATGCCGTGATTCACTGCAGTCAGGTAAAGGAGCTGACCGCGCTGCAAGAGGCAGGCGACCAAACGCACGCGCTCGGGCGCTCCCCGCATGCGCCACTCGCCTTCCAACCATTCAAACATCACCCCAGTCCCCTCCTCGCCCCCACGCCCTCCCCCAAAGCCCAGGCCGCGCACCTGGTAGATGACAAAGGCCCCCTCCGGCACGTCCTCCTCGCTGTAGTCGTCCGAGCCCAGCAGGTACACCACCTTGGGCTGGGCGCCCTGCGCGCGGCGGGCGCGGGCGGCGGCGGAGGGCCCGAAGCCCATGTCCAGCGCCGCCACGCGGGAGGCGGTGTCGTGGATGACGTTGAAGCCGTTCCAGCCCTCCTTCACCACGCCTGCGTGCAGCGTGGGAGCGCACCGCGTGCCGTGTGCGGCCGCGGCGGTCAGTAGGGCGCGGCATGGAGAGGGTTGGACAGCGAGCATGGTCGGCCCCCGGCCATTCCTTTTGGAACCACAAGGCAGCAACACAAACAGATAGATAGCGTCAGAGACACACACGCACAGTCTACAACCGCCCAGAGCCCCATATGCTCGTGGCGCTCACCGGCCTTGCCGCACAGCTCGTGCACGGCCTTCATGACCGCCTCGCGGTCGGCGCGGCGCAGCACGCCGGGGCCCACCACCACCGCCGGCCGCGCCGCCTTCTTGAGCCGCTCCAGGAAGGGGTGCTGCCCCGCCGCCAGCGCCGCCAGCGCCGCGGGGTCGGAGCCCACGTGCTCGTACTTGTAGGTCAGGTCCACGGGCGCGCCTACCAGGCCCACCTGCTCAACAGGGAGGGAGATACAGAGCGTCAGCGTCAAGGCTCAAGAATGCGGATGTTACAGAGGGGACAGTCCCAGCACCCGAAGACGCCGAGACATCACATGCTATCAGGGCCCAACTTGACTCCACCAACCCCGACTTTGCTGCAAACCCTCCCGCGGACAAAGTCCGTGTGACTCCGCGCATAGTGAGTCCTAGCCAAGCCTCAACCCGCCAAAGCCCCACCCCAAGGCTCAAGGCACGGGCTTAAGGGTCACGGTGTATACAAGCGGGCATGAGCCCGCGCCACGCGATAAGCTACAACGCTGCCCCAGTCTTCCTCCCAGTCAACCCCAATCTTCGACTGAGCCCGGGACTTCCATGGACCCCCCCTGCATCCAAACAAACAAGCGCACGCCCCGCCCACCTGGGTGCCGTCCAGGAACATCTTCCGCAGGCGGGCGTTGAACACGGGGCTCTCCCAGCGTGGGTTGGTGCCCACCAGCAGGACCAGGTCAGACTGCATGGGGGCGACCGGGGGAGGAAGGGGGAGAGTGAGGGCGTGGGTTTCAGGAGGGTTGCATGAAGGGAGGGGGCTGAAGGCATGCCCGACGACGGCGGTGCTTACTGCGGGAGCGTGTCGCCGGCGTGAGTGACAATGCACCCCGACCCGCCTCCTGCCCGCCTCCTTACCTCTACCGCCCCCAGCATCTCCCGCTTCCGCCCGCCTCCCGCCTCCCTCCTCTCTTCACCCCCGCACCTGCTCCAGGCCCTGCACGGTGGTGTTGGCGGTGTAGGTGGAGCGCACGTCGGCGGGCATGTCGGAGAAGCCGCCCTCGTGCGCCAGGTCGCCGGCGCCCAGGCCGCGCAGCAGGTCCATCAGCGCCACCATGGACTCGGCGTCCGCTAGCTTGCCGGCGATGCCGCGCACCTCGCCGGGCGCGGCGGAGGTCAGCGCGGCGGCGGCCGCGCCCAGCGCGTCCTGCCAGGTGGCCACCTGCAGGCCCTTGGGGCCCTGCGGCGGTCGCGAGGAGGCGGAGGTGGGAGGGGAGGAAGGCAGTGGTAAGCAGCTTTCCGCAACCGGTATCCTAGGGAAGGCCACCGGGCAGCGCAAACACAAATGCTTCCAGAACTCTCCGTGCACCTCTTGCCCGCCCCGCCCCACCTCCTTCCTGCTCGCCGCCGCCCGCTCCCTGCCGCCCCCTCCCTGCGCCCCTTACCTTGACCATGGGCTTGTCCAGGCGCTGGTGCTTGAGGCCGTCGTACTGGTAGCGGCCCTTGTCGGACAGCCACTCCTCGTTCACGGCCTCGTTGAGGCGCGGCAGGATGCGCATCACCTCCGTGCCGCGGGCGTCCACGCGGATGTTGGCGCCCAGGCCGTCAGACACGTCGATGGACTCGGTGCCCTGCGCGAGGTGAGGCAGGGCGGGGAAAGGCGTTTTGAGGGGTCGGTTGAGGGATAGTTGTGTGTGTGTGTGGGGAGAGGGGTTTGCGAGAGCCTTGTTGCGTATGTGAGGGGCAATTTGCCCAAGCGCGCAACTGTCCTGCTAAATCGCGCACCGACGCCTCCAACTTCCTCTTGCAACACAATCCCATGCACCAGCTTCGCAGCTGCTGCCAGCATCACGCACTCCACCTCTACCTTCACCTGTGCCTCCCTCCGCTCCCTTTACCTCGCCCTCTCCACGCCCTTCCTTCGCGCCTGTCCAAACCACGCTCCTCCCCCCACCCTCGTATCGTGCGCCCCTCCCCCCCTCGCCCCCCCTTGCTTTCTTTGGGACTTGGATTCACCTATCCCGCTCCCCTGCCCCTCGCCCTCCCCAAGCACCCACCCACCTTGAGCTCCCAGCTGCGCGCCGTGAAGGCGTAAGGCTTGGAGGTGAGCGCGCCCACGGGGCACAGGTCCACCACGTTGCCGCTCAGCTCCGAGCCCATCAGCTTCTCCACGTACGTGCCGATCTCGCTGTCGCGGCCGCGCCCCGTCACGCCCAGCTCCGCCGTGCCCGCCACCTCGCTGGCGAAGCGCACGCAGCTGCACGCATCGGGGTTGCCGGACAAGGAAAGGGGCGGTTGGGGAATGGCGAAAGGTGGGCAGCAGAGGTACTTCCAGTCGGGACTTCGTCCCAGCCCTGGATCCCGCCCTGCGCTTTTAAATGCTTTTGCGGCGGCACATGCTGCTACTCCAAGCTGCCTCCCACGCTTTGCCTAGTGAGCGCCAGTGCATGGTCTTTGTAGACCGCGAACGCAGGGGTGCACGCATCGCAAGGTCAGGGCGCCGGGACCGTTTGTAACCATGTCGCTGATGCCCCATCCCTCCTTCCCCCTCCCCCGCTGCTGCTGCCCAACCCTTTCCCCTCATTGCTCATCCAGCCGCTGCCTGCGTTTCCACTTTCCTACCCTTGCCTCCCTTCCCCATCCCCGTTGCCCCCACTGCTCATCAACCCCCTCCATCGCCCCCCAAACTCTTTGCCTTGTGCCTCCCCCGTGTCCCTCCCCCGTGTGCCTCCTCCCCCCTGTGCCGCCCCCGCCGCCCTACCGCGTGCAGTGGATGCAGCGGTTCATGACCGTCTTGACCAGCGGGCCCAGGTTCTTGTCCTCCACCGCGCGCTTGGCCTCCACGAAGCGCGAGCGGTCGCTGCCGAAGATCATGGCCTGGTCCTGCAGGTCGCACTCGCCGCCCTGGTCGCAGATGGGGCAGTCCAGCGGGTGGTTGATCTGCACGGCAAAGGGCGGGGCGGGGGCGGGTGTGGCTGAGAGCGTGGGCAGTGGCGGGGGGACTACGGGGTGGGTACGGCACAGGATTGCGGCTTCGAGGGTGAGGCAAATTCCAGCTGCACGCGAACGGGCTGAGCTGGAGCTGACCGGAGAGGCCGGGCAAGCTGCCGCCGGAGTTGGCCAACGTAATTCCGCCAATGCCACCCTGAAGTCACGGGTTGCATTACCCCGCATGGCGCCAACCCTTCCGGCTCTGGCCCGACCCCCGCTGTCAGCTGGCTGGGGCAGTCCGCTACGAGTCCACCGCCAGTGTTGGGGGCCTCAAGTCCGAGCGATGACGGCAGCGGTGCAGCCCAGCCCCTGCCATTTGTGCAGCGTGTGCTGCGTGCTGGCTTGCCCCGGGCCTGCGCCACGGTAGTGGCCTGCTCTTGCGCCTCCCTACGGCTCCTGGCAACGTTGCCGTGCCAGGCTGGGGCTGCAGCCCATGCCACCCTGCTGCTTCGCCGGATACCAGCCGGCCCAGAGCTCCATGCGCCTCTCTTCAAGCCCGAGCAGTCTCCACAGCAATATGCTCGGCCGCGCCAGCGCCAGTCCCGTCCGCCTCCGGCGAGCCGCTCCAACCTGACCTGATGGGTCCGGGGCCAACACCCTCCACCCCCAGGCTGCACTCTCTCCACGCTGCCCCTGCCTGCATGCCTCGCCGCGCACCACCCACCAGCAGAAACTCCATCACGCCCTCGCGCGCCTTCTTCACCATCGGCGTCTCCGTCTTAATCTTCATGCCCGGGCCCGCGGGCATCGCGCAGGATGCCACGGGCTTGGGGACCTTCTCAACCTGTGCACGCAGCCACCAACCCCCATGCAATCGGGTCAGCGGCCTGCTCTATACTTTAAGCCCAATTTGCGGCATCAAGCACTCCAGGTACGCACCTCCACGAGGCACATCCGGCAGTTGCCCGCAATCGAGAGGCGCTGGTGGTAGCAGAAGCTGAAAAGGGGGCCAGAGATGTATTAGGTGTGCACAGAAAATCATTTGGCATTTCTGCACTGCCCCTGCGCTCTGCACCCTACCGTGGAATGTCGATACCGGCCGCATCGCACGCCTGCAGCACCGAAGAGCCCTTCGGTATCTTAACAGGCTGCTCGTTGACAAAAACCTCCAGGTGGTCCGAAGGCGGAGGCGGGGGAGGCGGGGGCGGGGGAGGCCCCGACAGAGCGCCCACGCTAGTGCTGATGCTGCGTGCAAACTCCTGCGCGCCTGGCCATAGCCCTGTTAGGGGCTGGGCCAGCGTCAAGGCCCTCCGAGCGGACATGTCTGGGCTTGAGTAAAGAAGAAAGCGAGCTCAGACTGAACAAAAGAAATAGCGCAAGGCGCGGCTTTGCGCCACCCTGTAATGCCTAGCTCTTCGCGTCAACGTAATCAAAGCAACAGGACATGTGGAAGCATTCGAGCTTGCAGAGTCGCGACTCCCTCGTGCACGCATGCAATGGATGATTTTGTATCGCCCTCGTCGCCCGTTCCCCGTTTTGCCTGCCAAATGCCTATTGTTGCTACAAATTTCTTCACTTAGTCAGCGAGCAAGCGAAATTGCCGGGGTCGCGTTGTGCCACGGCTGCTGACACGTTGCCAACCCTGTTTACCCCCGCGCAAAGGGCGCGGATCCCCGAAGCCGCTTGCTCATGTCCTGCCCCTGTAGCCTGACGTAGCGGCGGTAGCGCCATGGAGTGCTAGCATCCGGCCTTGGAGAGCTCATTGGTCACGTGGACCTTACACGTGCTTGCCGTCAAAGAGCTGCACATCTTCTTGCCGTGTACCGCCTGAAGGCATACCGGCTCTTCCTCGCTTCGAGTCCCTGCTGCCCAAAGCCCTGACGTTCTGCCAGGGCCCCTGTGCGATAATGTTAAGAAGGTTGGGCTCAAGCACAGTGTCATCCAACACCCATTGCAGGTCGATGCTTGGGCTGGGTGCAATTTGTTTCTTGGGACTCTGCTATATCAGCCACTTTGCCCTGTCCCATTGCAACCACTGCACGTTGGACTACGCCAACCTGCCCCTTGCCATGTCCCATCGCACCCTTATCGCACCCGTTGCATACCACGCCTGCTTGTAACACCGTCACCTAGGACATGCAGCGCAAACCTCACGGCCCATCGTCACCTAGCTTGCAGCTAGGATGCGCTCGTTCCCTAGGATGCCTGGCACTCACGGTCCCCTGTGCTCCTAATATCTTACCACCTGGCTATGCAGTTCCGTGCAGGGCAGGTTCCCCCAGGTTTCGTGCATCTGCATCCCTCACCCACTCCTAACTCCTTCACATGCACTTGGTAGTCCGGGCACCGTCCTAATACGATAATCACTGGCCCTTTGGCGGCGCCACGGCGAGTCGCACACATGTCATCACAATAAGGTAAAACAAACGTCAACGCGTCCGTAGCCTGCCCCTGAACCCTCCACCGCACACAGCACCTGGCTCTGTACCGTGTATGCAGGTAAGCCCGATTGGACTTAACGCTGCAGAGCGTCTGTGTATGTCGCCAAGATCTCCCGCTCCTGCGGGTTCGCCGTGGCGGGCGGGGCCAGTGCAGGTGCGCCAGGGCTGGCAATCGCACCCGGCGCCGCCGCTGCCGTGGCCGCCAGGGCCGGGCTCGAGGCGCCGCCGTGGATGAGCGGCGGCAACTTATTCTTGGAGCGTGGGTTGGGCGCCAAGCCCACGGCCGGCGGTGGCGGCATGGGCACACTGCTGGCGGCAGGCGCATCGCTGTTGTTCGAGGGCATGGTATCCGCGCCAGTGAGCCCCACCGGCGGCGTGCCCATGGGCGGCAGCCGGCCGGGTGCGCGGCCGTTGGGGTGGCCGCCCGGCGGGATAACCGGCGGCAGCACACGCGCCGCCGGGGACCTTACTGCTGGCGGCGGCGCAGCGGGGGGAGCCGCTCCAGCGACCGCGGCTGCCGTGGCCGTGGTCGCCGCCGCAGCAGCGGCAGCAGCTGCGGCCGCTGCGTCAGCGGCACCATTGGCAGCTGCAGCCGCCACTGGCTGGACGTTGCCGGCCGACGCGGCGCTGGCCGCGGCGGCAGTGGCAGATGATCCCCTGCAGCAGAACCAAGCAGCGATGCGAAGGTTACACACAGTCCGAGGCCGCGATCTGCGCCCAGACAGCAAACACAATGCTACAGCGTTTGCACCTCTGTGCCCATCCCCCATCCCCGACGCACTTTGGCGATATCCCCGGCAGCCCCTTCTTGCGACCGGAGCGGTAGGGGTTGTCCGCCAGCTCCTGGTCCAGGTGTTGCAGCACCGGGTTGCGCACGCCCGTGTCGATACGGCCCGAGTTGCGCGCCCCAGAGCTGACCAGCCCGTAGAACCTGCGCAAGCACGCCCCCGGAAGATGTTTAGGGACGAGAGAGAATGCCCAAGCAAAGGGAGCGTGCACACAAGATCGGGCGTGGTCAGCTCGGCATAGCCCAGTTTCAGGCACGCACTTGGAGCGGGGGTCGTAGGGCGGCACGAAGCCGCGGTTCTTGTTGGCCTGGCCGCTGAAGATGCCGGCAAGGATGGACGGCGGCTCCTGGCCCCTCTCATCCGCCAGGCTGCGGCCGGCGCGCTGCAGCTTTTTCTGGATCTCCGCAACGATGGTGTGGTCGAACGGCGACACCAGCCTGCAGCGTCACCAGTGGCAAGCACAGCCGTTGCAGGCTTGCCGCATCCAGACATGCAGGCGGCATGCGCAGCCCTCGCCCACACGCGCAAGCAGGCACTCATCGTGGGACCAAGACAACCGCGAGCGGAACCCGTGCGCCCAGCCAACTGGTCCGCGCCAACACTCACTTCTTGACCATGCGCGCGAAGAAGTCGGGCAGCTGGCAGGCGCAGGGGATCAGCAGGCAGTACAGCCAGTACTGCGGGCCCGGCGCCACGATGCCCACGAACAGGTTGTACAGGTCGGAGCTGAAGTACAGCGGGAAGGCGCCGTACGCCAGCAGGTACAGCCACCACACGACTGCAGGTGCACACCAGGCACGTGCGGGGTGTGCAAGGTTGGTCAGTGGTGAGTGTGTTCGCTCAGTGCTGTACCTGGCCGCAGCATGAAGCCGCTTGGCCGGGTGTGAGGTAGTGGTCAAGGTTCTGCCCAGCTCGCCGCAGGGTTACGCAACTCACTCTGACTGAGCCAGATGGCAACGTGGTAGGGCCACGACCACTGCTCGATGACCTGCACCACCTGGAAGTGCACGGTGATGACCACGCACGAGTACATGAGCACGCCCGTCTGCCACATGGTGTAGGGGTTGCCGCCGTCGCGGTCCACCTCGGTGGAGTTGCAGCCGATCAGCACGAACACCATGATGACGCAGCACTGGTACATGGACGACAGCAGCCACAGCGCAATGGCCTTGAAGTTGAAGTACTCGTTGCGCTGGCCTGTAGGGGCAGCGGGTTGTGACGGAACCACGGCAAGGCAGGGCGAGAATCAGTGCTATGGATGAATGAGATGAGCGGACCGTGCCCAGGCAGTTGGTGCTGCAGACGTGCAAGCAGCCCGTACGTCACTGCTTCAGCACGCACCCTGCATGTACAGGCCGGGGTATTTGAGCGCCATGGCCTTGTCCACGTCGCGGTCGAAGATGCCGATTACCACGGGCGTCAGAGCTGTGAACACCACGTTGAACAGCGTCATGTAGAAATCGTTGTAGATAAACTGCCCGGAGAAGGCGTTGAAGGCGTTGAACACGAAGATGGTCACGCCGAACAGCATGTTCTTATAAAAGAAGAACAGCACCATGCGCGTGATGCGCTTGTAGCTGTAGCGCCCGTGCACCAGCAGCAGCGGCACCAGGAAGCGGAACTGCGCGATGGCGAAATCCGCCGACATGACCGCCTGCATGCCCTCCTGGCCGCTGATGCCCACACCTGCCGCAACATGAGGAGAATAGCAAAGATCACACAGTAGCTTCAGCACTCAGCATAGGCGTGCCCGCTACTACGATGAAGCCCACAGACGGTACCTCACCTCGCCAGAAGCACACTTTTAATCGCCAACATGGCAACATCACTCACCGATGTGCGCCATCTGAATCATTCCCACATCGTTGGCGCCGTCTCCAATCGCCAGCGTGGTGTCGCCGTGGTCACGCACCAGCTTGGTCACCTGCGCCTTCTGCAGCGGCGACACGCGGCAGCACACAACTGCCTTGCAGCGCAGGCCGATCTTGAGGAAGCCCGCCGCCAGGTCCTTGGACAACGCGTAGCTCAGCGCCTTGCCGTCGATGATTATGGCGAAGCGCGAGCCCTCCGACTTGGAGGTCATGGTCTCCTCGATCTGTGTTTGCATGCATGGAGTTTTACAATGTGCCTGACGCCAAAGCACAGCAGACGACAGCGTGCAAAAGTGGGCTAAGGTCATCCCGTAGCGCCTCTAGTGCTTCCAGGAAGGACCCCTTTGTGGTACTCACCGTTTTGATGGAGTTGGCCACCGCCGCGTGGCTCAGCTGTTCCGCCAGCTCCTTGTTGCCCGCCTTCTCCGCCTTCTCAATCTCCTCCACGCCATACACGCTGATGGTGAACTGCAGGACGATGGGCACGGATGCTCTCAGAAGCCACAAACGCTTGGCAATGCCACGCGGCCCACAGCACAAATTACAAAGCGGGCCTATCAGTCCCCCGCTACCGTATGTCCGCGCCTCGCCCTACCTGGTGCATCTCCTCCGTGAGCAGCGAGCAGGCGAACCCGATGTTGATGGCCGTCTCCATCTTGTCGCCGGTGAGCACCCAGATGCGGATGCCCGCCAGCGCCAGCATCCGGATGCAGTCCGGCACGCCCTCCTGCAGCTTGTCCTCGATGGCCGTGCAGCCCAGCAGCCGCAGGTTGCGCTCGATCTTCTCGCTGACCTCGCCCACCTTGTTTTCGCGGTCCTCCAGCGACGTCTTGGCGTTGACCCACTCCGGCATCCACACATTGGTGTACCAGTCGCGGTCCACCTCGGCGTACGACAGGCACAGCGTGCGCAGGCCTGCGGCACCAAAGTTCTCCATGTCCCGTGAGGTTGTGGTCTTCATCTCCTCGTTAGGCGCGTAGTTGGGGTCCAGGCGCTCGTAGATGACCGTGTCCGCACCCTGCGTCCGAGTTTAGGCAGAAAACGTGTGCGACGTTACAAGAGGGGACACCCTGGGCGTCCAAAGGATGGAAGTATGTGCACGTTCATGTAGTGCCGTTGTTGCTTTCTTGCCCACCGGCAGCATCCGACCAAGCCGCCGCCACTGCCGCCCTTGGCCCCTCCTCTCCTTCAGCTTCCCAGCGTGTCTCCATCATCACGCCCCCGCCCACCTTGCAGAAGATGATGATCTTGTCATTGGCCTTCTCCTTGACCACTACGCTCATGCGCTTGCGGGTGGAGTTGAACTCCAGGATGTTCAGCACCTCATACTCCACGTCCGCGGTGCCGCGCGGCGTGCGCTCGCGCACCGTGATGGTGGTGTTGGTGCGCTTGAAGAAGAAGAAGCCAAACGCCTTGGCAGCCACCACCAGCGCAGCCTCGTCGGGGGACTCGGCCTGGGTGGTGGAAAGAGGGCGCACGGGGCAGAAGGCGAGGGTACCGGGGTCCTTCTCAGCAGTGGATGTTGGCCCCAGTCATTCCTCCTAACAGACCGCCCTGCCAGTTCGCCACATGCCCCATGAAGCCCGTTGGGTCCGGTGTCTAGTGGGGCTGCTCGGCCTCACCTCGTACTTAATGCTCTTCTCATCTGTGGGGCCGTCGGGGATGACGGTGTGGCACACGGCCAGCAGGCGGAAGAACATCTCGATGGTGACGGGGTCCTTGGCGCTGTACCACGCCTCGCCCATCAGGCGGTCGTCGTAGAAGTTGAAGAAGCGCTCGCGGAACTTGGCCGCGTCGGGCCGCTCGCGGTCGTCCAGAACCTGGCCCTTCCTGCAGGGCAGAGCGCGAGGGGCACATGGCAAGGCGTTCAAGTGCCCACGATGCGACCGGCTTTCACCCAACGCCTGCTCCCACCAGGATTGGCCTGTGACTCCTGACCGCTTCTGTCCATCTCACAAGTGTTTACGACAGCATGGCAAGATTCACGAGCCTGCGCTTGGCTACCAGCCGCCACCTTGCTAAGGTCACGCTGCATCCACTCAAAAGCATCTTTTGTTGAATATCCTTATTTCCCTCGTCGCCCACCCGACCGTGCTCCAGCCCCTGACACACCTGAGCGCATTCGCCTTTTCGATCTCCGTAATGCCCGCCCCGTACGGCACGCCCGCAATGGAGCACTTGAAAAACTCCATCACGTTGCGTGTCAGCGTGCCGGTCTTATCCGACAAGATTGTGTTCACCATGCCCAGCTCCTCGTTCAGGTTGGACGTGCGCGCCAGCGCGGGCGTGTCCGTCTCCGCGTGGTACATGTCACGGTCCAGGTTGATATAGCCCATGGACTGCGCAATCTTCACCAGCTCCATCGACACGTACAGCGAAATCGGGATGAGGTAGCCTGCGGCATGCGAGTGCGACCGAGTTTGATACCACCACCGGAGCCCCGCACAGCTGGCTCAAGTCTGCAGCGCCGCGCTGCTGGTACAGTGCCTCAATCCCACAACGTCAGCACTCTTGCACTGAAGCTGATTTGCACAACAGTCCGCACCTCCGTGCCCTGGCAACACCAGTTCGGACCTGAGCACCCCAACCCATTTTGCCCACGACGAACCGCTGTCTGCTTACCGTACAGGATGAACGAGGTGATGAAGGAGGCGAAGCCCACGAAAGCCGGGTTGCCGGGGGCGTACTGCGCGTACTGGCCCGTGGCGTTGGCTGAGCCCACGTACCAGTGGTTGGGCGACTTCTTCTCCGTCCAGATGGAGAAGTACACCGCGCCAATGATGCAGAACGAGAACAGCAGGCCAAACATGAAGAAGATGATTTTGTCCACGATGCGCTCCACGCGGCTGCGCTTTGAGGGCGCGGGTGCCGCGTTCTTAAAGATTTTAGTCTCGTGGCCTGTAAGTCATGCGTGGATCAAATAGCTCAGTGCCAGTCTGCGCGGGGAGTAATGGTGGCTGCATCTTGTTGCCAAGGAGGCTGTGCCTTGTTTGAACCCGTGGTGATGCGGCCGGGTTGATGCCGTACTACAGAACGCCGCACACCTCTTGCCACCCAACACCTCCTATCCGGTGACCCAAGCACCACCCTGACCTGCGTAGATGACGGCGCCCACCACCTTGTCCGTGTTGCGCAGGTTGCAGCCGCGCAGCAGGATGGCAGCGGGGCTGATGGGCAGGGTCTTCCCGTCCAGCAGCAAGTTGCCTGTGAACTGGTACAGGCGCGCGTTGGGGCCCTCGCACTCAATGGTGGCGTTCTTGAAGGACGCGAAGTCCATCTGGTTCAGGTCCTTCGTCTCATCAGGGGCCTTCTTGATTTTGAGGTTGGTCTCGCCGTCCAGGTTCATGGTTTCGATGTAGCACGTCCCCTCCTCCGTCTCCGAGGTGAGGAACAGCAGGTCCGCGGGGAACTGCTGGTCTTTTGTCACCACGACGAGGTCCCCCACCCGCACGTCCTTCCACATCTTGGTGACATACTGGCCGGTGGCCGGGTCCATCACCTCCACGGCACGGTTGTTGATTTCCTTGTCCTGCTTGTAGCGCTTGTAGTCCTCGGCAGCCTCCTTGACCATAGCCACGCCCAACACGATGATGAGGGGCGTCCATGTCGTCCACGCGCTGCAGAAAAGCGCGGGTTTAGGCAAGGAAATCGAAGCTTGGGAGCGCCCGCCCCAACGAAGACCTTACCGCACAGGCGAGAAAGGTGTCAGCGAAAGCGCTGCCACGATAGTGAAGTAGATGTTTGCAACACGCCTGCAGCAGAATTTTTCTCTTTTAAGTCGAGCGAGCGCCACCTTCTGGCACATGGCAAGCGCGCCCTCCCCGCGCAGCTCACGCACCTGTACTGCTCAAAGAGCGCCTTAGGGAGGAAGGTCCAGACGTTGTATTTGGTGGTGGAAGTGGCATTGCCCTTATAGTGCTGGTGGAGCAGCTCCAGGTGCTCATGGTGACTCGCGTTTATGTGCACTGTACGCTTCGTCTCCTCCGTGCCCGTCCTCTTACGGAAGGAGGGACAGCCCTTCGGCATTCTCGTAGGCGAGCTAAGGCGAAGGGCAACACATCATGGCTTCTCGCGTTGACTCGTTGGCACCGGGATACACCACCTACCCTCTGGCCTAAAGTAGGTTATATATGGCAGCGAGGTGTAGGCGTTGCTGGGCTTAGCATCCGCTCGAATACTTCGCTTCTCAGGCTGGATCCAGCCCGTTTGCATGCACGGTCGTTGCAACCCGCGTAGCCTTAGCCATTCATGCATCACCTAATTGCGCCAAGCTCCATACATGAACGGGTGTAGGAACGGCTATGTCATGATGGGGAGCTACACGGCCCGGGGGTGTGCCAGGTGGCTGGTGGCAAGCACCTTTTCGGGCGAAATGCATAGCCCGGACAAGGGGGCTGCACCTGGCTACACATGCCAGATTGATAAGCACATGCCTGCAGGCTCACACCACTTTACCTGCTAAATGTCTTAGCATCAGTTAACCCGCCGCAGGTTTGTCTTTCGTACAGGCCACATGGGTGCAATGGATGGCGCCACCTGTGACTCCTAGTCCCGAGAACTGAGTGCACGTGCATCGTGTCCCAGGACCTGGTGTGTCACGAAGACGTCGTGCGTCTCGATTGCACTGGCGTGGTCGCGGGTCCCAGGGTAAGGGAAGCTAGGCTAGCGGGCAACGAATGCTCTGTGTCATGTACTATTACGTTCGCCATACATGTTTCCATGGCTGCAAGATGCTGAACATGGGGCAACCTTTCAGGTGTGGAGAGAGCCCGGTGGCCGCTTCCGGACGTGGATGGGAGCGGGCGGACAACAGCACTGCCCCGTGCCGATGGGTAATTGCACCCCTAAACTTGTCCGTGCCCACACGCCGCTCGTTGCTCGGCAGCTTTTCAACTTGACGTTATTGAGTTTGTTGGTATGTATAGTAATAATCGAATCCAAGCGTCCACTGTCCACTCGCGGTCCCGCCTCTCTGCCTTCTCGCAGTGCATCGATGAGCAAAGTTGTCGTCTCACTGTTGTTACGCCTAGTAGTAGTCTTGATGCACTTGTCAGCTTTTATCCCCACAATTTGATAGAACAGCTATACAGAGAGCTCCGTCGACTTTTGTATGGAGAAACTTCGTTTTGCTCGCCTGGACTCCTTGTGAGCTTCGTATGAATAGAGCTTAGTAGTCTCGCTTCTTTTACAGTGAACCGGCTACAACAGGGCCCTTGTCCAAACATGAAGAAGTTTAGAAGAGGGGGACTTGGTGCCCGCCAGCTTTAACATCGCTGTCATAGCTGTAAAAATGGGCTTGTTTCGCCGCGCGGACGGGCCAGCAGTGGTCGCTGAGGCGCATCGGCACATACCGCTGGGCTCAAGCCTGGACACAGAGGAGCACCTGCCCTACCGCGGCAACTATGCCTCCACAACGAAGTACACGTTGCTTACGTACCTGCCGAAGGCGCTCTTCGAGCAATATCGGTGAGCGTGTCGACAACGGCGTGCTGTTCAGGGGCCTCGGCGCCGCGGGCCACCCTCCCGGACTGACTGGGGCTGCGTCCGCGAAAGCTGGTCCGACTTTCGCAACCAGGTCTCATAGGCAATGCCCCGGCAACAGCACCGTAGGATAGTCTCCCCTCGTGGAGGCAGGGGGGGACTGGCTTTTGTCCGGGCCGTGCTTCCGGGCCACGCGGGCTGACACGCGGACTACAGTGGCGAAGTGACTGCACTTGTTGCTGTGGCCGAATGGGTCGCCCCGGGAGGCCTCACCACGCCAGCCTGCACCCAGGCACCTGAATCTGAGCCAGTCTGCCGTGTCAGCTGCAGCCCTGGCGTGCAGACTCAAGCCGTGCACCGCACGCGCCCGCAGGATACAGCGGCGACGCATACGTTCCTTGCATTCCTAACACCGTTAATTCTGCCCTTGCCGCCTGCAGGCGTGTGGCCAACATCTTCTTCACCTTAATGGCGGCGCTGTCTCTCACGCCCTTCAGTCCGCTCAGGTGCGGTACACGCCAACAGCTGCTGCGCCACGCCGCACGTGGTGCTTCCCGGTAGTGCGCTTCGAACGCAGAAGAGCTCGTGCTCAAGATGTGTGCGGGCTGGCCCGGCAAAGGGCTGGGCCAGAGGTGGCCTTGGCTAACGGCGGCATGCCTCCTATTCAGTCCTCGCGTAGCGGGAGCAGCCGGAAGCGCCGTGGGTAGGCGTGGCCGTGATGTGACGCCTAGCGAGCAGCACGGCAGGGGCTCGGGGACCGTACGTGCCGCTGCGGCCGCATGGCAGCAGTGCGGCGCAACGGCGGCACGGGCCCGGCATGACCTGTGGCCGAGCCGCAGCAGCGCCGGTGAAGGGGAACGCGGACGCTACAGAAAGCAGGGTGTGGATGTGGGGACAGCTAGCTGCGCTTGAGCACCAGGGAGGGGCGCAGAAGGGCGTGCGACAACCAGGAAACGGCCACATCGCCGCTTGCCTGCGTTTCCCCCACAACCTTATAAGCAAGCACGCACTGCACTGTCCACACACGCACCCAAGCCCCCGTGCATGTCTTTCTGTTGACGTGCCCGGCCCGCTGCACCGACCAGGCCCTGGACATGCTGGACGCCGCTGGTGCTGGTGGTGGGTGTGTCCATGATCAAGGAGGCGCGGGAGGACTACAAGCGCTACAAGCAGGACAGGGAGGTCAATGAGCGGCCCACGCGCGTGCTGGACAGGAAGACCGGTGCGTGTGCGCGTGCGTGTTTGAAAGAGATGACTCAGAAGCGCGTCGCTGGGGAGCTGGGGGCAGGAGGCAGGGGCATGGCTGCGCTGTGGGTGGTGGCCCGGCCTAGGCGGGTTGGTGTCTTGGTGAGCTTCTGCTACGCATGCCTGGGCCGAGGTGTCACGGGCCGGCAGGCCGTTCGCGCCCTGGACCCTCTTTGACCGCCAAGGCACGAACCCTTGTCTCACGCTTTGTATGCCCGCTGCGGCCAGCTGCTGAGCCTAGCAAGTGTATGTACAGAATACAACACTGAGGGGTGGGCAGTATGTGGGATATACTGGGGCGGGGCGGCGGGAGGGGAGGGCGAGGGCCGTTCGAACCGAGACCCGCCTCCCGAGGGGGGCGGGTTGAGGTGAGGGGCGGCCCGAACCCGACCCGACCGCATGCCCCGCCTGAGCATGCCACAATGCCCACCCCTCAAGGGTTGTAAGTAGCTTATACACTGGAATGGGACCCGAGGGCAAGCAAACAGTCTCAGCAACACGCAAGAACGAACGCAATTCATGATTTTAAGCTGGCGGGGCGGGCAGTGTGGGGGCGGGGCGGGCAATATGGGGGCGGGGCGGGCTATATGGGTTGGTCAAATGTTGACGAACCGCCACATCGTGCGAGCTGGGGACTAATGGACTGCGAGGCTGACTAACCATGTATTGGTGGTCAGCCATGTAACAACCCAGTACGAGATGTATTTTGGGCAAGTGCCCAGTGCCCGAGGGGCCTCCCGGGTTGTAACCTAAACGCATATGTCCCCGCAGGTGAATTTGTGACGATACCATGGAAGGCGCTCCGCGTCGGCGACATAGTGCAGGTGCGCACACGCGTGCTCGCTCGCTGTGTGGCGTTGTCCTGGGGTGTAGGCTGGACCTGTGCTGCGTGCATTTGTGACATGCGGCCCCCCGGCACTTTCGCTCCTTCGCCGCCCTCAACACGCCGGTGATGCCTACATACCCACCGTGATACATGGGGCGCTGCACGTGTATCTGTAACTGTTGCCTGTAGCTGTAGCTGTAACCATAAGTGTGTGTATGTGTTGCGTATGTGTGCAGGTGTGCCGCGACGAGTACCTGCCCGCAGATCTGGTGCTGCTATCCACCTCCAGCGATGAGGGCACCTGCTACATCGAGACGATGAACCTCGACGGTGCGTGAGGGGCCGTGCATAGTGGGGCCTGGTCCCGTTGCCGATCCCAAGCATTGCATGCGCTCGTCCCACTTGCTCCCACCATCGACGCAATGTGGCACGGCGGCAACCGCGGTGGTCCTCCCGTGCAGGCGAGACGAACCTGAAGATCAAGGCCGCGCCGGAGGAGACCCGCAGCCTGGAGGAGGCCGACCTGGTGGGCCTCAACGCCATCATCGACTGCGAGGGACCCAACTCGCGCCTGTACCAGTTCACAGGCAACCTGCGCCTGCGGGCGCCGCTGCCGCCCACCGTGGTCGCAGCCATGGCAGCGGCGCAGGCCATGGCGGCAGCGGCCAAGGCGGCAGCCGCCGCCGAGGCCGGTGGCGGGGAAAAGGAAAAGCTCGAGCAAGAGGGGCCGGGTTGGGGCCGTGCAGCGGCCAAGAGCCTGCTTGCGAATGGCATGGAGGCGCACGCGGCGACCCTTAAGTCTATGGCGTCGACAACAGTCGCCGCGTCGGAGCCCAGTCGATGGAACTTCCGTGCGTCGCAGCGGCGGGCCAGCACACGCGTGGAGCCGCCGCACGAGTATGTGGCGTCACTGGCCGCGTCGGCGGTGGTGCTGCGCGGCTGCAGCCTGCGCAACACCACCTGCATCTACGGCGTGGTCATCTACGCGGGTGGGTGGCGCGCGCGCGCAAGACGGCGGGGCGGCTGGAGGCGGCGCCGCGGCGGCGGGCGCCGTGGATGGGAGGGCTGCGGTAGCCCGAAGGGGCGGAGGGGCCAATGCCTCGCCGTGCGGTGCTGGGTGCCCTGGTTGCCATGGCCGGGGCCAGCTTGCGCCCTGGCCGAGCCTACCCCCGAGTCTTTGAGTGGATAATCCTGTCTGGGCCCACTTATTCTATAGCTCTTTCGTTCGCGCCGCGGTTCCACCACCGATTCACGCACCTCACCAAGTCTTTCATGAACGGCTGCCTTCCCGCCCACCGCATTTCCGGCACGCAGGCCACGACACCAAGATATTCATGAACTCCACCGAGGCGCCCTCCAAGCGCTCCTACATCGAGCGAACCGTGGACCGCATCATCCTCATGTTCTTCTGCGTGCTGCTCATCTGGTGAGCGGGGCCGACGGCGCGTTCGGGACCGGCACATGGACTGGCGGGCGGACTGGCGGTGTGGGCTGTCAGTAAGCGGGTGTGCTCTTCCAGGCGGGCATGTGCACGGTCTGCAGCACCAGCGGCATGGCATGTCCACAGATGGCATATCCACACAACATTCTGGCCTTGCGCCTGACTCCAATGCTGCCCATACCCCTGCCGCCTGCCACGCAAAGGTGCCTCATCTCCGCCGTGTACCACGCCTGGTGGACCAACACCCACTTCCGCCAGCACTGGTACATGCGCCCCGACGCCCTGGACGCCGACTCCGATCCGGACAACCCCGCACAGACCGGCGCCGTCAACTTCTTTGTGGCGCTACTACTCTACAGTGAGATGCGGCGCTCTTATACACGCACGCACACCCCACAGCAGCACTCACCGGGTCTACTTGCTAGTCTGCATCATTCAAACCTGGTCTGGCGCTTATCGCATGCCGGCATGCGTCATCTGACCAACGGAGCATTCAGATTCTGTGGGGAATCTACTTTCACGCCGACCCGCTGCCGTTGCGCCTCTTGTGTCCTGCAGGCTACTTGGTGCCTGTGTCGCTGTACGTGTCCATCGAGATGGTCAAGGTGTTCCAGGCTATGGTGCTCATTGCGCAGGTGGGCGCCGCCGCAGCAGCAGCAGCCGTGGCCGCCGTTGCCCGCTGCTATCGCAGCTGCTTGTGTGCTTTGCGCCAGGTCTCAGACCTCAGCACCCCATGCGCACGCACGTTCTTTCGCGCCGCGTTTTCCCCACCAAAAAGCAGCGCCGTCGTAGCGATACCGTAAGTTCCAATGTAACGGACCTTTGCCAATGTGTTCGTGCCACAGGACCGCGACATATACCACGCGGAGACGGACACGCCCGCGCTGGCGCGCACGTCCAACCTTAACGAGGAGTTGGGCATGGTGGCGGCGGTGATGACCGACAAGACCGGCACGCTGACACGCAACGTGATGGAGTTTTTCAAATGCTCCATTGCGGGCGTGCCGTACGGAGCGGGCATTACGGAGATTGAGCGCTCCAACGCGCTCAGGTGTGTTTGAGCAGGGGCACGGTTGGGTGGGCGACGAGGGGTATAAGGATCACCAACAAAAGCTGCGTAGGCGCGCCGCCGGGCTGAAATCGGGGCGTGTGGGGTTCGGAGGCGGGTGCTGCGGCCGCAGGACGAAGCCTGGCCGGGATTAGCTCGGCGTGGATGGGGCAATCTTGTACCTTGAACCTTGCCATTTTGCAATCGCCACTCACTGGCGAGGCTAGTAAGAGGCCTGGACGGCCATGCCGAGACTGGTGGTTGCAGCCCAGCCCAGTTGCTTATTATTCATTCTTTCTTCTGCCCCACCCTGCAGGAAGGGCCAGGTTCTGGACGACCGCGAGCGGCCCGACGCGGCCAAGTTCCGCGAGCGCTTCTTCAACTTCTACGACGACCGCCTGATGGGCGAGGCGTGGTACAGCGCCAAGGACCCCGTCACCATCGAAATGTTCTTCCGCCTGCTGGCCGTGTGCCACACCGTCATCCCCGACGGCCCCACGGATGAGAAGAGCATCAAGTACGAGGTGAGCGCCGAGCAACCGCACTGGACGCCGCACCCAACGGGCTTCATGGGGCATGTGGCGAACTGGCAGGGCGGTCTGTTAGGAGGAATGACTGGGGCCAACATCCACTGCTGAGAAGGACCCCGGTACCCTCGCCTTCTGCCCCGCCCGCCCGCTTTCCACCACCCAGGCCGAGTCCCCCGACGAGGCTGCGCTGGTGGTGGCTGCCAAGGCGTTTGGCTTCTTCTTCTTCAAGCGCACCAACACCACCATCACGGTTCGGGAGCGCACGCCGCGCGGCACCACGGACGTGGAGTATGAGGTGCTGAACATCCTGGAGTTCAACTCCACCCGCAAGCGCATGAGCGTGGTGGTCAAGGAGAAGGCCAACGAGAAGATCATCATCTTCTGCAAGGTGGGCGGGGGCGTGACGGTGGAAACACGCTGGGAAGCTGATGAACAGGATGGGGCAGGGGCGGCAGTGGTGGCGGCTCAGTCGGCTGCTGCAAATGGGCAAGAAAGCCACAACGGGCATGACGTTGTCGTGTATGACTTTCCTAGGGTTGTCTCCTCTTGTAACATCGCGAACATGATCTGCCTAAACTCGGACGCAGGGTGCGGACACGGTCATCTACGAGCGCCTGGACCCCAACTACGGCCCCAACGAGGACGCCAAACAGGCCACGACCCGTGACATGGAGGACTTTGGAGCGTCCGGCCTGCGCACGCTGTGCCTGTCGTACGCCGAGGTGGACCGCGACTGGTACGACGCCTGGGCCAAGGAGTGGGACGCAGGCAAGAAGTCTCTCGACGACCGCGAGAGCAAGCTGGCGGAAGCTGCGGAGAAGATCGAGCGCAACCTGCGGCTGCTGGGCTGCACGGCCATCGAGGACAAGCTGCAGGAGGGCGTGCCGGACTGCATCCGGATGCTGGCGCTGGCGGGCATCCGCATCTGGGTGCTCACCGGCGACAAGATGGAGACGGCCATCAACATCGGGTTCGCCTGCTCGCTGCTCACGGAGGAGATGCACCAGGTAGGGCGAGGCGCGGACACACGGTAGCGAGGGACTGATAGGCCCAATTGTGGAGATGTTGACGAGCCGGAGCAGGTGTGTGTGCGTGGGTGTGTGGTCGTGTGCCGGCGTGCGCAAGTGCCAGCGATTGACACTGATCCCTGCCTGGACCGGGCTCGCCTCTTCGGCTATCCGCAGCACACGGTCACGGCGTCCTCGGCGCGGGTGGAGGAGCTGGAAAAGGCGGGCCGGCGGCAGGAGGCGGAGGCGCTGGCGGCGGAGCTGGTGGCCAAGCAGCTGGACAAGGTGAGTGGCAGCTGGAGAACAGGATGTGCATGTGTGGGAGGGAGGGAGGCGTTCCAAGACAAGCGGCAGCGCAGGTTACGGGCACCGCCTCCCGTGGCTCCTGCTTACGAAATATTTTGATGGCAATACCCCTGTTTACAAACAGATTGACTTGGAGCTCAGGCAGGCTACCGAGGCGGCGACCGGGGCAGCCGGCAAAGCTGGTGGCGCCGGCGCGGGGCCGAAGCAGGGCGGCGCTGGACCGGGCATCGGCGGCGGCATGGGCGGCGATGCCATTGACGCGGCGCTAATCATCGACGGAAAGGCGCTGAGCTACGCGCTGTCAAAAGACCTGGCGCCGCTGCTGCTGCGCGTGGGCCTGCGCTGCAAGGCGGTGGTGTGCTGCCGCGTGTCGCCGCTGCAGAAGGCGCAGGTGACGGGGCTGGTGCGCAGCACCGGCAGCATCACGCTGGCGATCGGCGACGGCGCGAACGACGTCAGCATGATCCAGCGAGCACACATTGGTGAGTCACCAGGAAGATTCAAGACTTGAGCACTTGAACTGTTTATGCTAGGTGGCTTATCAGTGGGAGGCAGGTGGCAGCAAGCTGGCCATGGACGGGACTGAGTTACCGGTATTCCCTTTTGCCCCGCAGGTGTGGGCATCAGCGGCCAGGAGGGCATGCAGGCAGTCATGTCGGCGGATTTCGCCATTGCGCAGTTCCGCTACCTGGTGCCGCTTCTGCTGGTGCACGGGCAATACAGCTACAAGCGCATCACGCGAATGATCAACTTTTTCTTCTACAAGAACATGCTGTTTGCAATAACACTTTTCACCTACTCGGCATTCACAACTTTCTCCGGCTCCTACATCTACAACGGTGAGGATTGCTCGGGACGCTTCCCTTGCGCCTGCGCCTGCCCGCAGCCCACATCGCAACCGTGTTAGCTCACTTCCTGGACACCCGCTTCCCCCACTTCCGCATCCATCCAGATCTCCTGCATACGCACACTCACCAACTACGCAACTGGCACATAACTCCAACACCTCTCGAACGCCCCTCCTTCATGCCCTCCCTCGCCCTGTCCACCGCAACACACACACACATACGGTACACACACGCAGACACGTCCATGACGTTGTTCAATGTGGCGTTCACGTCCGCCACGCCGCTGCTGGTGGGCATGTTCGACCGGCCGCTGGGCAAGCGGGCCATGCTGCGGTACCCGCAGCTGTACCGCCAGGTGGGGTGTGGGTGGCCGGGCGGCCGAGTGGGTGTGGGTTTGCGCATGCATGATGTTGTGCACGCCCAACCGCACACGCCAGCTAGTGTGCACACCGCTGGAATGAAGAAACTATGGAGGAGGATGCCCAGAAGCGCATAGGGCCTACGCCTGGGCCAGGGCGGCTAGGGCGACGGTACACGCCGCCGTGCCATACCCTGCTACTTGCCCCCACCTTCCTTCCGTTGGGCTCACCGCGCAGGGCATTGCCAACCGCGACTTCAACGCCGCCACCATCCTGGGCTGGATGTTCTCGGCGCTGCTGCAGTCCGGCATCATCCTGGTGCTGTGCCTGGTGGGATGCCGCGGCACCACCGCCTCCGCAGACCACGGCATCCCCTGGAGCATGGCCGAGGTGGGGCAGCGCGCGCGCGTGTGTGTGTGTGTGTGTGTGTGTGTGTGTGTGTGTGTGTGTGTGTGTGTGTGTGTGTGTGTGTGTGTGTGTGTGTGTGTGTGTGTGTGTGTGTGTGTGTGTGTGTGAATGTGTGTGTGTGTGTGTTGGTGTGAAAGAGCACGAGGAAAGCAAGACGTTGCGTGACTGCCGGTCTGGACCCAGGTGGAGGTGGCTTGGTGGCCCGACCGCAGCTGCGGCTGAGAATGTAGCCTTGCAGCACGCCGGCCTTGCGGTGCCGCCTGCAGCCGTCCGAATTCTCACATGCCGAGTTGGGCTGACGCCGCACGTGCTACATACCTGAGTGTGCTGCCTGTGTGCCGCCATGTGTGCGTGCCTGTCTTGCACGTGTGCGCAGGTGGGGGTGGTGATGTTCACGTCGATCGTGCTCACCATCCACCTGCACCTCACCATGGTGGAGGAGGCCTGGACCTGGGTACACCACCTGGCCATCTGGGGCAGCGTGGGTGAGTCGCGCATCAGCATGACCCCAAAGTCCCAACCCTGGGCCTGGGACTTGCCCTGGAGCGGCACTGCCGCGCGCTTGTGCCGCGCGCTTGCCATGCATCACGCGTAGGCCGACCCTCGCGTTGCTTGCCCACACCCGCACCCTGCACCACTTGCCCCTTAATGCACGCGCTGGCGGTAAACCCGTGGATCTCAATTTCCAAACGTCTTCCGCCAACATGCACGAATGTCTTCCCCCCAACCTGCGCCGCGCCCCGCCGCGCCCCGCCGCGCCCCGCCGCGCCCCGCCGCCCCGCAGCGCTGTGGTACCTGTACCTGGTGGCCTTCGCCTACTTCCCCGTGTCGTGGAGCCTGGAGATGTGGCACCTGTTCGAGGGCATTGTGGCGCCCAACGCCCAGTTCTGGCTCTACAGCCTGATCATACCCGCGGCGGCGCTGCTGCCCAACTTCGCCTTCCGCGCCGTCAGCCGGTGCGTGTGGGAGGAAGCGTGGGGGCTGCTCAGAGGACTGGGGTTGGGAGGTTGGCACGCGGGTGCTGCGTTTGTGCAGTGCAGAGGGTTGGCTAAGGACGGCTGTAGGTCAATAGAGCGCGGCGGCTTGGGGCGCTGCACAGCTGTGGCTTTACAATGCAGCGGCAGGGCGGCTGCGCGACTTGGGAGCTTGATGCTGCTGCACCAGGGGGGATATCCTTGTTGTCATCGTTTTGCTACAACTAACGTCTTCCGCGTTTGCGGCGGTTGCAATTCCGTTTGCCTATGCAGGCTGCTGTGGCCAAGCGACGAGGACATCATCCGTGAGATGCAGAAGGTGGAGCGCGCAGCCAACAGCGACTCCTCGCACCGCGCCGGCGGCGCAGCTGGGGCCGCAGCCGGCGCCGCCAGTGAGCACCACGCCCTGCAGAAGCACAAGGGCGGCGGAGGGCTGCTCATGGCAGCGATGGGCAGCGGCAGCAACCGCGTAGCGCCCGAGCCGCCCGCATCGCCGCTCGGTGGCGGCGCGCGCGGCGGCGGCGGCGCCGGCGTCAAGTCGGCGGCGGCGATTGCCGTGGCTGAGGGCGGGCCAGGGAATAAGTCGTTCGCGGTCACGGCGGTCATTGCTGCTGGCGGCGATGGGGCTGGCGCGGGCGGGGCTGGTGGTGGGAAGGGCAAGGGCGGGCGGTGGAGCGCGACTGGGCAAGATGGCGTTGAGGAGCTGGATGGCGAGGAGGCCGCAGACGACGTCACGGCGGCGCCTCCACAGCCGCCCCCTGGCGCCCTGACGGGCACCCGGAGCAGCCGCGACGGCAACCCCAACGGCTTCAGGGTGGTCGGCAACAAGGGGCCTGGCTCGACAATGCACTCAGCAAGTGGTAATGGCTCCCGCGCCGCAAGTCGAGCGGGCCCGTCACCCTTTGCAGCGGCGCTGGCTCCGCCGCCTCCGGGCGCAACCAGCAACACCAGCGGGCTAGATGAGCTGACGCTGGTCTCCGCCGACGGCGGCGGCATCGACGGTGCCGACGGCGGCGCCGATGGGAGGGAGTCGCCGCTGCTTGGCTCCTTTGCACCATCCCCGACGCGCAGCGTCGCCGGCCCGAGCGTGGGGCATATCCCCATCGCCGGCCGCAGCCGAACCGCGGGACTGCCCACTGTGGGCAGCTCCACGAGCCTTGTAGGGGGAGCGGGTGGGGTGCTGGCAGGCAACGGGCACCACTCGCAGCGCTTCGCCCACCAGGCTCACCTACCGCATGCGGCGCTGGCGTCGTCCATCTCGACACCCGTGCTTGGGGAGGACGGCGGCCGCAACAACAGCGGGACGGGCCGCGCCGCTGCGGGCGCGGGCGCGGGCGTCGGGCCGGGGTCAAGCGCAACGGCGTCGCCGCGAACGCAGGCCGCCGTTGCGCGGGGGCAGGCAGGGACCATGGGCAGCAGGGGCGGCGGCGGCGGCGGCGAGATGCAGCCTACGGCTTCCATGTCGGGCGGGAGGATGGTGGTTGGCCAGGCGTCCGGCCAGACGGGCGACAGCGCCAGCGGCGTGCGGGAGGTGTCTACATTGTCCCGGGCATCGTCGTCATCGGTGCAGGGATAGGCTGCTGAGACGAAACAGCGCATGCGTTGGGTTCTCACGGCATGCTTCATGGCGACTGTGAGGGTTTGCTTTCCCCATGTGCATTGGTTGGTTGGCAGGGGTGAACGGCGGGGCTGCAATGTCTGTGCGGTCTCAAGTGGCGGTCATGGCGAGGGACGTGCGTGGCGGAACGGGTTCTGCCTGGCTGTGATTCCCGATGACCAGTGCTTCTGTATTATGGAAATCTGCGCAGCATGTAGACGGTATCAGAGTGCATGGTTTCAGTTGCTTGCGCAAGCCACTTCATGCACCAGGCAACCCGCTGCTGTGTCGTTGTGATTCTTGCTCTGACATGATGTGTTTTTATGCCAATGACGGGAGGGCTCTATTGCTTCATGCAATGCGCCCCGCGCTGGCGTCAGTAACTGTGAATGGACCTAAACGAGCATTGAACACGAATCATGCAGTGACATTGGGTTGGCGTGCTGTAGCTTGCTGTCGCTTTTGTGTTGCGGCTGGAAGATTGCCGCGATGCACAGCGTTGCACAGCGGAACGGGGATTGTTTGCAGGGACTTGATGTGGAGTGGTTGTGGAAAGGCGTGCACGATATGCATGCGCGTGTATTCTGAATAGCATGCAAGCGAGCGGAGAGAAGCATGTGGGCTACGGCATTGGATGAGGGATGCATGGTGGTCTGGCCTTGTTGTGCCACGCGCTGGAGTGCCGGATCGTGTTCCGCAGAGGCGAAGGGGCCGAGGGTAGCGAGGATAGAGGGGACATGATGGCACGTTGCGAACTGGCTGCAGCGCCTGCACCATTTCTCCAAGGCGTGTGGCGACCCGTGGTGTCAAGGGGTGCGGTCCCGCCTGTTGTAAGGCCGTGTGTTGCCGCACGTCTCCCTGACGCTCCTTGAAAGCGTGCGCAACAAAAGCAACCCCTGGCACATGCCCAGGGGCACCCCGCCCTGCACATGTCCCACCAGCGCTTGGGATGAATGTGAGTGATCTGCAGTGGTGCTGTCAAACATGGTTGCATGTTTCTTGAAGCAGCAGGCGGATCTGGGCACTTGGCCGCATCTGAACCCTTCAGACTACATCGCGCTCGTCACAGTGTGCGCGTGCTGCATGCGGCCGTGCTTGCGCACCATCAGCTGGCCCCTCGCCGTGTTCCGTGCGACCCAGGGTTGACATCGCGTCGTATTCCGTCACATTTTGTCACACTCCGCCTGGATCACGTGACCACAGTCCTACATTCTCTGCCTCCACAGCTCCGCCGCACTTGTTCAGTGCAGCCGACTTCGCATCACACACCTGCTCCAGCCATCGGAGCACACGCCAGCACCACAACGTATGTACTGCCAACACAACTGACCTACTTCTCCATACCCCTTTCCCATGGCAACTGAGAGGTCCGGGCCGTCCTGCCAACCTTGATCCCGCCGCCAGCCCACCACAATGTATCAATATCCTGCCGTGTCCTGCCGTGCTGTGCCGTCTATCTACTACACTCATTTCTCCATACTACCGCTCCTCCTGCTGTTGCTCCTCCTGCTCCGTGCCTTTGGGCCAGCAGTCCAGCACAGCTCGATCCGCTTAGCATTTGCGATGACACGACAGTAGCCTTACGAGTCGCTTTCCCGCCATTCGCATTACATTTCAATTTACATGAAGTTGAAGTTGCGCTCGGTGGTGCCGGGCACCTCCACCGCCTTGAGCGTGACGGTGTTGGTGGGCAGGTAGTTGCTCTGGATGCCCTTGTAGCCCTGCGATCAATATGCAGGGCAACGTTTTGAGCATGAGAGGCAAGGAAAGGGCGAGCAGACGCCGGCGCACCCTTAACCTGGCCCAGCGATGTAGGACACCAGCACCGCACGACACCGTGACACGACTCCCGCATCATGCCACCCTTTCCGTATTGCGTGTAGCAAGGCAAGGCCCCCGCAGGGGGCTAGGCTTACCATGGTTGCCTTCATGTTCTTGGGCCATGTGGGGTTCTCCTTGGGCCAGCGTGGCGCCGAGTCCATGAACACGGGCGTCGTCTGTGTGAAGTTGAAGGCGCTCTTCTCCAGCTTGGGCACGCCACTCTTCAGGTGCCCGTTGTCGTCCACAATGAACTGGGTGCGACCGCTGCGCGGCTGTAGCGTGCCAAAGCGCGTGCCTGTGGAGGTGCTGATGGCCTGCGGCAGGGGAGGGGAAAGGGGGAAATGTACTGAGGTTGGGGCGCACACCGTGGGAGTCCGTTGGCTTTGCGTGAGGTTACGCCGGGGAGGTGAGAACTACCCGAAGCCTCGGCATGGACCTGAGCGGCTATCATCAGAATGTCACAATCATAATGACCGCGAGAGTCCCCAGAATCCAAGCGACGCAAGGAATGACCCGAGCAGATGCAGCCGCATGCCATCGCTGCTCGAAGGCGGCAAAATGATGGTTTTCCTTCTGCCATAAAAGCCCTCATTGTCTTGCTGGCAAGTTACTTTCATATCCCGCCTCAAGAGCTTCAACAAACGCACCTGGCTCTTGTCCACAGCCGGTACTTCCCAGTTCTTCAGCCTCTTTGAGTTAAAGGCGTGCTCTACCTGCTCGCCGGGGTATGAGCGGCTCATTGTTATATATGTCGAAGAATTGAACTAAGCTTGTGAGGCGTCTAGCTTCAAGAGTCTGGATTTTCAGCCGATGTTGGTCGTGTGTGCTTGTTTCTGCGTGGATATGTCAGATAATAGTTGTCAGGGGAGGCCCAGAGGCTTTTGTAGACGGCCGTAGGCTGAACAATGGCGATTGCCGATTGGCCCATTTTCATCAATCAGTGATTACCAGCAGCCTTTAGCAGTTTAGGACCTGTTAGGCAGGTTCATACACCAGTGCATTTGTGTATTACTATCGTATACTTTGGAGACGATAATGGGCACAATGTCCGAAAAACCCTTTCCTCCATCGCCAGAAACAGCAGCGTCCAGTGTAGCGCAGGCCGAGGACCTGCTGCTGCTGTCCCGGTATGAGGAAGCAGCTGATGCAGCGGCAAGCCTACTGCCGGGGCTCGTGGAGCTGGCGGGGAATCGCCATTCCCCAAGCGTCGCGCCTTTGCTCCAGCGAGCATTGGTAGCGGCAGTCCAGGCGCATTTCTTCTGCGGCAGGTGAATAACTTCTTGGGTTGGGCCTGTCAAGTTCATGCAGCGCGGGCGTTCCGGGGCTGTTTTGTGACGTGGCAGGGGCGGCAGCCGGGGTGGCGGAGGTGGCGGGAACGGCTCGGACGCGTGTCGAGCGGTGCACATACCGCAGCACTCCAGCGCTGATTGCTGCTCGTGAACAGCCGATGCATGCATGTCACACTCTTCGCACGTCCTGGGCCCTGCCACTGAACCGTACCCTTCGGTAAACTGGTGCCGGCGCCGCCACATTCCATCACACGTGCAGGCAGGCGCAGTTCGCGGCCCTGGTGGAGGCACTAGGGCTTCATTCCCTCGCCGTGCCCACGTTCCTGGCCTGGTGAGCACATGCCCGTTCGACTTTTACACGCCAGCGTTTGCACATTGGCGTTTGCGAAATGCATGCGTGTGCGCACGGCAAGGCAGGAGCTCACGTTCAGCAGCTGGGCACGGCCGGTGGCCGGTGTTTCCGCTAGCCACGTCCACACGCCTGGACGCCCCTGAACGATTGCCTCTGCCCCGCCACCCATCCTCGTCTCGCCACTGCGACGCCCTGCAGGGTGCTCCTCCTGCTTGAGGCGGGCCAGGCGAGCGAGGCGCGCCAACGCGTGGAGACCTACATGGCCGCCATACTCACCCTCGCAGCCGAGAAGCAGCACCAGCAGCACAACACCAGGCAGCAACAGCAGCAGCAGCAGCGGCAGCAGCAGCAGGAGAAGCAGCACCAGCACCAGCAGCAGGGGCTGGGGCAGGGGACTGGAGCGCTTGGATGCGGCGCAGCCTGCCATGCGCCAGTGCCAGCGCCGGCGGCTGTTGCCACAGCTCAGGACCGCGCGGCTCTGGCGCGTGTGTACAGTCAGGACGTGCTGGTGCTGGGGCTGGGGCGGCAGCAGCAGGCGCTGGACTGGCTGGCACCGCTGGCACCTGCCGCCGCCAGCACTAGCCCCGCTGGTGGTGGTGGCGCCGGTGGTGGCGATGCAGACAAAGCCGGCACCTGTGACGGTGGCGGCAGCGGTGGTGGCGGTGGTGGGGTTGCTGGCTGCATTCAGGGGAGCAGCGCACAGAGCGGCGGCGCAGCGGGCGCACGCGCAGGGGCGGCGGCGGCGGCGGCGGCGGCGACGGCTGTGGTGTCTGCGCGGGAGCTGCTGGGCGGTGACGAGGCGGTGGCGGCACTGCGCGCGGAGGTGGAGGCGCTGGTGGCGGCGGCTGCTGGCGCCCGCTACCTGTCTGCTTCCCGCTCCACCTCGGGTCGGTCTGGCGGCAGTAGCAGTGGCAAACAGCACTCCGAGGATCACCCACGCCACCACCAACAGCAAGCGCCACGGCAGCGCTCATGCGAAGGGCCCGGCCAACTGCCAGCTGCGGGTCATGGTGGTGGGGGGGCCTCGGCGGCAGGAGCCGTGGCGCAGGCGCCCTCCGCCGGCGGCCGAGCCGCGGGCGGCGCAGCCAGCAGCTCCGCGGGCCGGCGTTCGTGCAGCCGGAGCACCGAGATCCAAGCCGCAGCCGGCGCGTTTGGCCGCAGCAGCAGCGGCCGCAGCACCTCCACCGCCATGATGTCGGCGCTGGCTAAGCTGGCGGCCGCGGCCAGGTCCTTCGCGTCCGCCGTCGTGGCGCTGGCGGCGCGGCTGGCTGGCGGCGCGGCGGTGCGGCTTACGAGCGCGCAGGCGTGGCTGGTATGCGCAGCAGCGAGTGCGGCGGCAAAGCTGCGAGCAGGCGTACGCATCAGCGGTGGTGCCGCTGGCGCCGCCAAAGGCGGCGGACGGCTTGGCGGCGGCAGCTGGGGTGGCGCTTCGGCGGCTCACCTGGCAGCGGCGGTGGTGCTGGGTGCGGTGGTGGTTGTGGCGGTGTCGGCTGAGGCGCCGCACTTGCGGGCGGGGATGCAAGGGTTGATGGCGGGGCTGATGGGGCTGGCAAGGGAGGCGATGGGCATGGGGCTGGCGTTGCATCCCAGTCCTGTGGCAACGAGTGCCATGGGCCGGTGACGGCCGTGAGTGGCGTGTGGGCCAGACTTGTGTGCGCAGTCCCACCCACCCGACAAGCATGCATGCGATGATGGGATGCTCCGGACGACTTTGTGCACCGGACGCGGCGTTAGTTTGGGAGGGCGTTGGGTTGAAGAAAGTGGTTGTCGCCGTTTTCATGACATCTGAGCCCCCCCCCAGCGAAGCGTTCCAGGCGTGTGCCTAGTAGGCGCCCGCGTCAAGGTGGCTGGGTTGATAACGACCCGAGGAGGGGAGGGCTCAGCCCTTTTCCTGCCTCCCTAAGGCAGCCACCTCCTTGTTATGACATCTGTAATTAGGCGATGCATAGGCCCGGGCCCTTCTGCAGTGCATGTACCGGGGTGGCGGGTGCCGTAGACTACCCTGGATGATGAGTGCCAAGTCCAAGCGCCAAGCGCGATCCTCGCACAGTGACGTGTCGTGGGGGGACACAGTGTCTGTGGAAGCCGGTGTAGGAGCGTTCTGTAGTGCATTCCTTGCGCCTTGGGCCTGGATGCAGTGGGGTCTGAGCGCATATACAGACTCTGGCTTGCATGCGTGTCCACGTGTTTGCAGGGGGCTATGACAGCCGGACAGGGCATCGTCAACTTTGGTTACAACTGTGGCCGTCGAGGAAACCAGGCACTGTTGCCGTGACTTCGATTGAGATTGGCCCGAGGATCTACCAGTACGACCTTGTTATGCTGGCGGCGCCCGCCGGGCTGGGCGCGTGGCTGCCGCCTGTGTGCGCAGCCGGCGGCTGTGTGAAGCCCAAGCCGGCGGGTGGTGGCGCCATGGTGGCGGCGGCCTCCTGTACACTCTGCAGCCATGAGCCCTGATGAGCCAGGCTCGCACCGAAGTCCTCCACGTCCGGCTGCGGCGTGTAGCACAGCGCCTCCTGATCCGACTCCTGTGCGCCGCCGCTGGTGCCAGCCTGGCTCTCGAAGCCGGCAGTGGGCGCGTGCATGGCGTGCGCGGCGGCGGCCGCCGCTGCAGCAGCAGCCATGATGGCGGCAGCGGAGGCCACTGTTGCGGTTTAGCCATTCGGGCATCCTTAGCGCTAAGGATGCCCGAACGGCGCGAGTGCCCTTAGCGCTAGGCCCCTGCTAAACCGCCCTGGGTCTCGACAATTCCTGCTCCTCGCTCTAGGTCGGACTCGATCTTGTGACCAGTCTCGTCGGTCCACACAGATCCGCCAGCTCCGCCCCGTGGAGTTACACGTTTTGTTGCGGTTTAGCCGTTCGGGCATCCTTAGCGCTCCTCGCTCTAGGTCGGACTCGATCTTGTGACCAGTCTCGTCGGTCCACACAGATCCGCCAGCTCCGCCCCGTGGAGTTACACGCATCCTTAGCGCTAAGGATGCCCGAACGGCTAAACCGCAACAGCCACATTGTAGGCCTGCCGCGCGGCTGTGGCACCGCTGACCAGGGGATGAAGCAGAGGGGATGAAAGACGAGTTCCCGTTTTGATGGCTGTAACCCCGACCCACAAATCCCACAAGGCTAGGCAGGGCAGAAGTCGCAAAGCATGTGCGCGGATACTACTCCGCCAGTTGGCCCAATGGCGTTGCAGCAAACCCTTCCAGTGCCCAACGGCCTCCTGTTGCAAGCTGCTGACTCATGCAGTCATGCTGCAGGGCTTTCCACGTCTGGCAAGACGTCTGGTTCTATCAGTGCAGGCAAACGGTGCATGTTTCGTGACTTGTTAAGCACACGGGCTGGCACTCACGTGTGATGGATGATATGGGGACCGTCGAGGGCATCCCACCCTCGGTTGTACGAGTTGCCGTTCCCCCGGTCAGGGGGGGGGGGTAAGAATTTACACGGGTGCAACTGAACGGCCGCAAGATGTTCACAACATGTCGACAACATGGCTGTGGTCAAGACGCGCCCGACGAACTTTCCGTGCTTACATGCTAATAGAGCTCGCTGAAAGCAGTCGTTTGACACCATCCTGGAAGAAAATAGAGGGGGTTTAAGGGGTGTACGGCACGGTACGGCACGGTCGGTCGTCGGTCAGGGGGGGTCGGGAGGTTTTGCGGGGTGGGGTCTGGAACTATTGTTCGTACCCCCCCCCCTGCCCCGGTATCAATGTATCTTGTTGAATTGAGAGCTTAGGACATGGGGCGGATTCCTCTCACATGCTTACAGTTTGTGACGGTGAGGTGTGTGGCGCCCGGCCTCCACATGGGAGGACACAGGGCACGGGGCAACGTGGAGGGCTGCATGCGTCACACTCACAGCACCTCCTGCATAGGACAAGCACCGGGAAGTATCCGAGGGCCCCGTGGGGCTTGGCGAGGTATGCAATTCAGCAACCTCACTTTGAAAGGTTCAAGCATGGTCCCGAACACACCAAGAAGGAGACGTCACAGGCGCCACGACGTGGTGAGCAATCGTCAACCACGGCACAAACTAAAAGTACACGTGCGCATCGCACGCCGCTTGAAATAAGGCCCGAAGCACAGGCGCTAGCAAACAATGGTACACACCACCAGCCGAATCAATTGTGCCGTACTGAGGCAGGCGCTATTGCGCTAGAAGGGAGCAGCACAATAAGCTGCATGAGGTTTGTTCTCTATGGGTCAAGCCCTTGCTAGACGCTAATGGCAATGACGCGTGAGGTCAAGGAATCCTCTGGTGCACGTATCGCACCCTAAGGCATTGCTGGCCCAAAACGCACAGCGCTACTTTACCCGCTAGGTCAAGGAATGGGGCTGCTGCGTCAGTTGGCCCTACCCTAATCATAGAAAGGACGGCAAACACACTCACTCACACGCCTCTCGGTAAAAAAATGAATAACCGCTCCGCCACCTGGCAGCGCCACCGATCAGCCCACCATAAACCCAGAACCTGTGCCAGTTCCGCGATTCAGGCGGGAACCCGTGAAGGGTCGCCTTAAGAGTACAGTCACAATGAATTGTTGGTCGCCATTGTGCGCCCCGCAAAACTCAAACGTGTTGCACGGCATCACAGCCGCACGCGGCTCGTCAATGCACCTCCTGCAATAGCGTGCCCATTGGCACTGCACCCGCACGGCTGCTAGGCATCCCGGCCAGCAGCCGCACAGAGTGTGTAATAAATGTTTTAAGCTGAGCTCCACGCCGCCGCCCGCAGCGTTGCTGCCACTCCTGCCCGTAGTTGCCACAATCACAGCCGCACATGTCCACACGCGCGCGCTTACTCGTGGAACACGTGCACCGGCACACGCGTGCGCGGCTGCATGCCCGGCCCCGAGGCCGTGGCGTCCTTGCACACCGCCGGCGCGGCGTCGGCGCCCGTGTCCTCCTCCCAGCGCACCCACAGGTCGGCAAAGGCGTCCGTCTTGCCGCCCTCGCTGGGCCGCGTCGCCTGCTGCTGCTGCTGCACCTGCTGGTAGTGGTCGCCCATCTCCGCCTCCAGCACGGCGTCGAGGTCGACGTCATCGTGAAAGCTCGTCAGGCTGTGGCCAGCCTGCTCGTGCGAGGCCGCGGGGCCGCTGGCGTGGGGGTGCAGGTGCGGGTGCGGCTGCGCGGTGGTGGCAGCGGCGGGCTGCTGCGGGTGCCCGTACTGCGGGTAGCCGGGCGGCATGCCGTGCCCGTAGGGGTAGGGGTAGGGCGGCGGCGCGTAGGGCGGCGGCGGCGGTGCGGAGGTGCTGCTGCTGTAGCGCCCGTACGGCGCGGGCGCGTAGCCGTACGGCGGCGGCGGCGGCATGCCGTACGGCGGGTAGCCGTAGCCGCCGTAGCCAGTATAGCCGCCGTAGCCGCTGTACCCGTGCGGGTAACCGTGAGGGTAGACGGGGTGCGCCGGGTAGCCGGAGGGGCCGCAGCGGTAGGGCGCCGGCGCGGCGGCTGAACCGTGCGGCGGCTGAGGCGGCGGTGCCAGCGCGTGGTGCTGGTGCGCGTGCTGCTGCTGAACGTGGTAGTAATGCCACGAATCGACCGGCGGCGCGGCCACGGCGAGGTCGCCGTTCAGCGAACCCGAGGGCGCCGTGAAGCGCTGGGGGCCGGCGGCCGGCGGCAAGGCTGAGCACGGCAGCGAATGCGAGCGAGAGCCGCCGCCGGGCAGCTCCGAGACCGCCGGGCCGTGTGGCGGCTGCAGGTGCACGTGCCGCGTCACGTGAGGCGGCAGGGGCGGCGGGGGCACGCTGCCGTACGAGGGCAGGGACGCGCTGCCGGCAGTGCTGTCGAAACGACCGCCGAGCTGGTGGCGCGGCAGGTGCGGCGCGGCGGCGCCCTCGCACGCGGGTGCGGAGGGCATGGTGCAAATGGCGGAGGGCATGGGCGGCGAGATGGCGGCGCCCGCCGGGCTGGGCGCGTGGCTGCCGCCTGTGTGCGCGGCCGGCGGCTGTGTGAAGCCCAAGCCGGCGGGGTCCAGTGCCGTGGTGGCGGCGGCCTCTTGTACACTCTGCAGCCATGAGCCCTGATGAGCCAGGCTCGCACCGAAGGCCTCCACGTCCGGCTGCGGCGTGTAGCACAGCGCCTCCTGATCCGACTCCTGTGCGCCGCCGCTGGTGCCAGCCTGGCTCTCGAAGCCGGCAGTGGGCGCGTGCATGGCGTGCGCGGCAGCGGCCGCCGCGGTAGCAGCAGCCATTATAGCGGCAGCGCAGGCCACGTTGTAGGCCTGCCGCGCGGCTGTGGCACCGCTGACCAGGTGCGACGGGAAGCTGGGCTGCTGGGGCTGCTGCTGACCGCCAGTAGCCTCCTCCACGTCTTGTGCTAGCTCCGCAAGCACCGCGTCCTCGATGTCCGTCATGTCGGACTCGGCGTCGGAGCCAGGGCCCTCGTCCTCACTGCTGCTCGAGCCGATGCGGCCGCCGCGGGGCTTGGCGGCGCAGCTCGGCTTGCTCACGGGGCCAGCGGACACGCCTTTAAGCGGCGACTCGCCTACCACCTGCGAGCACCAGGTAGAGAATGACCTTGAGTGCTGTTAGGAATGCGCCGTGGCCGTAGCAGGCTAGCCAGATTCTGCCGCTGCTGCTCACTCAGGCACGCCATACGGCCGGCCGCACGGAAATGCGCGTCGGTGCGCATGTGCCACCTGCCCCAGCCCCTGAGCTATTACTTAGCAAGCCTTATCACAAGGCCATGCCTCCGCCCTCACCTTGGCCTCCCGCTTCTTCCGGCGGTACTCGCAGAAATACTTCCGGACGAGCTGCAGCGGCCGCAGGCCCTTGGCCGTCTTGAGCATGTCCGTTAGCGGCGGCACGTCCGCAGAGCCCCACGCAGCCTTGGCGTTTGCGGTGTGCCAGTCAGTCATGTCCTTCACCGAGGGCCGCTGACCGTGGTCCTCCTGGTAGACGCGCCACCCTGCGGAGTGCGGAAGGCGGGGCGAGCAAGTTTGTGTCGTGCCTCAGTGGAGGTTCAGGTGGATGCGACATGCGGCGGCGGAGCTGACTTTCAAGGTAGATTGTTCGCACATCAGCCATGGTCGTGGTTGCCGCGCGAAAGTGGTCAAGACGAGTGCCATGCGGGCAGGAAAGCGAAGGCCAGGCCCCCAGACAACGCGACCTCTTGGCGACCACTGGAGTCAAGGCTTACAGGTGTTGAATGGACGCCAGTAGCCATTCGGGCGACGAGCCTTGGCTGCCGGTGCACCCTCGGCATCGTGCTCAGCTTTCCGCTTTGCCATTCTCCCGTAGCCGGGCTCGAGCACCTATACATGCCATGAATACGCTTAGCTTTGTCCAAAGTGGTGTCACAGCAACGAAACCAGGGCCAGCAGGCCCGGTCTTCGCGAGTCAGCGCGCGGACAGGCGACGACCCGAAGCTCACCTATCCTCGGTTCGCTCTTTCCACTCGATATCAAATACTGCAGTGCAGCCAGCTTGTGGGACTCGGACTTAGCCTGTGCGTTTGCCTGTAGCTGCAATTTCGGGACGGTGTGGGACTGTTCTGTCTCCGCAGCCTCGTTTGGTCCTACAGGTATTCCTATTCTTACAGTATATGTTGAAGGTCTAATGCTGTGTGCTCACTGCGTCAAATAGGCCTCCTAAAGAATTGTTGCAGCTGTGTGCACTGAATCGCGATGTTGAGGAGTAGCTCCTTTCGCAGAATCTGATATGGTCTTGTTCCTTTGCATGCATTCTATCTACTAATCAATGCCATGTAAAGACGGGAGTAAGTTTGGGGACGCAAGCAAGTAGCGCCCACCTTGCCCAAACATCAGTTTGACGCATTTCCCACAGTCTAGTATGATACTACCATGCAATATGAGCTGCTGAACCGACACGTCAGACAACACGGTGGGCCTGTCCGGAAGTTCGCAGGGATGGATGGCATGGTGGGTCCACATACGCGTGGCAGCCGCTGATCAGAACCCAGCACCCCTTGCTCGGCGACTTTGGCTGTTACGCCAGTGTGCTGCCTTGCGACGCCGCCCTGGTGACGCGTGTGGCAAGTTGCTCCGCTTTGGCCAATGGTCCTAGGTGCAGACTTCAGGCTGGAGACGGGATAAGGACTAATGCTATGGATTGCTGAACGTATGTGTATGAAGAGTTTAGCGGCCAGTATATAGTAGAATGCACAGACGAGGGCCGGGCCTTGGCGCACCGGCCACAGTTGTGCCCGTACGGCATGCAACTGGCCTGCCTGGTTAGCGCGGTTAGCGCATGCGGCATGCCGCGTGAGATTCATGGTCCCAAGATAATCATTTTAAGTGTTGCCGAGGCTGACCGGGACGGCGACTGAGCAAAACAAAAAGTAACTGACTACTGACTACAGGCACCTACAAGCCGCCTCTGAGAACCTGAGCGTGCCGCGCACACCGGCTGCAACGCCAAGCCATGTTGTTGCCAGTCCACTGGCTTTCCGCATCCGTGGTGTCTGCTGCTCCAGTTCGGGCTGTAGATCATGCCTTGCGTGTGCATGCTGCACGGCACGCAACTCCTGACCAGGGCAGGCTCCGCCCCTGCCTAAAGCATCTTCGATACCCGGCCAACCGCGCTCCTCCGTTCCCCACGATGCATGGTACAATCCGCACGCATGTGGGGTTTCTGAAGTGGGTATTTGGCGCTGCTGCGGGTCGGAGGGGTGGCATGGGGTACCGATCCTACCGATCCTCTGGTCACCCCAGAATAGACCGACTTGCTATCCTTTGCGCCGCGACCTCCAATCCCAATCCCCGAGGTCCGGGTTCCAATCCTTGCCGTCTCTATCCCAATCCCTGAAACCCGGTTCCAATCCCTGCCGTCCCGAACCCAATCCCTCAAAGCCAGGTTCCAATCCCTTCGGTTCCAAACCCAATCCCTGAAAGCCGGGTTCCAATCCTAGTGTTCAGCGCGGGGCCCGTATCCTTGCAGCCCAAGCCCTGCCAGACGGGCCTGTATCCTTAAAGCCTAAGCCCTGCCAGACAGTTACATAGTAAGAGGTATGGCGGACAAGGAGTGCGCCGCCTTCCATCCCCCCCCCATTTCGATGGGACCCGTCCTGGACCCGTCCTAGCTGTTACCTGTGCCTCTTAGCACCATGCCTGCGGAGCAACTCAAGTGCAATTCCGAATTGCGAGTCTTGTTACATTCTGCCCTTTAAGGGCTTAGATCTAGTTAGGAATACAACAGTTTTGAGCGAGCGGCGCCACCCATGCACCCACCCCACGCCCACTGTTTTATCCCTTTTGAAGCACAGTAGCACACAGATGCCTTATGAGGTTTCGGCTTTGCTGTTGGCCGATTGCAGCTAATAGAGACCACCATTTACCTAGAAATGCCAGGCTTTGCCCCCTCTGCAACAAAGGAGTAGAGGATGAACGGCATGTTTTACTTGAGTGTGAGAAGCGTACACGTGTGTCAGATCAACGTACGGTATCAGTTCTGATTCAATGAAGCAGGTTATGCAAAGTGCTGACCAATTTAAGTTGGCTTGCTGCGTACGTGATATATGGTCTAAGCGCTGTCTTTTGATTAGGCAGCACCACGACGGTGCACACGGTGTGCAAGATGCAACTAACAATCCGTTCCAGGAGACGAGGGGCCCTTGCGGCTCGGTTAGTCTCGTTGCAGGTATTAGGAATGCACACTTCCAATCCTGTAACACACACACACACACACACACACACACACACACACACACACACACACACACACACACACACACACACACATACACACACACACACACACACAATACAACTGGCCAACCGCGCTCCTCCTTCCCCCTGCTGCCCCAACAACAACCGCCGACACTCCGTGTGTCTGGGGCTCTGGGCCACTCTCGCCGGAGCCCTGGCAGCCACCCAGCAGTTAATCTCATTACGCTCATGGTTCATGATCCACCGGCCGGAGCTTCATTCTTAAGCCATCACGCTGTATCAACGGTGCATGGTATGTTAGCAGCGGGCCGCATATCACCGTGGTGATGACAGGGCAGCCGGGCGGGTGAGCTCAAGCGCATCCCCTGCTGTACGCCTTCACGCCCGTCCAGCGTACGCCTCACACACCAAGCAACTGACAGTGCAGACAATACCAAGGCCTCACTCGCATCACCACGCATGTAAACACACAGGCAACACACAGCCCATGGGAGGTGTCTGGTAATGCAATACCTCACAGCCCATCCACCCGTGCCGCGGTCAAAGCAAATGTCGCTACAGCAAAGCAGCATGGCGGCGCGTTTGCGATTGGTCTTGCCGCCAAACCTCCAGGCCATAACTTGGACTGGCAAGCATCGAGATCCATGCACGAGACTGGCAGCCTGGCGCAGGACAGGACGAGGCCTTGCCGGCACAGGGCAGATTGGGGCTCCCATACAGCTAGCCACAGACTCCGCGTCCACCACAGCGAGCTGAGCGTTCGAGGGTAGACGTTGGGTAGGTATTGGGTTGAAACACATGACTGCAGCAATCACGGAATCTTCTCTTGTGCTCTCTGCCACACACGATGCTGGCACGAGCACCGGCACCCTCATAAGGTGCCTTGACAAGTCCATTTGAAAGCATGCCACATATCAGCATCTCAATCCGTATATATGTCCATCAGGCATAGCTACAGCGCATAGTTGCCCATCCGCACACCGGCGACCATCCAGCAGTCCTGCAGGCCAATACGGGAGGAGGAAAGCCCACGGCGCGGCGGCGGGGGTTGAGACGTGTCAGTTTGCCGGCAAGTTGGATCGAAGCTCAACGGGCAGACCGCCTAGCACCTAGCTAGCTTCATATCTGCCGCCAGCTCACCTTGCAGGGACCATTCTCCAGTCGCTCCAGGCAGAAGGTGTAGGTGTAGGGGCGCAGGGCCGAGCCGCTGGCGGCGGCGGCGGCGCCGTGGCGTGGCTTGGCCATCACCTCCACCGCCTGCACCGCCTTGTTGTCATGCCTGGCGCATTATAGCAGAAATGCACAACGGGAAAAGGGTCGACAGCGTGCATTGCAAAGGCGCACGCAAATAGCGGGCCGCAACTGGTATTTGATCACCCGTAACAAGAGTCACAGGTCGACGATACGTGTGTACGGTATGATGTGCTTGTGGCGTGCGGGCATGGCTGGACGTGTGCTAGCGTGGGCGCATGAGCTCACGAGCGCATGCCAGACTCCGCCTCCGTCCCGGCGCCAGCACATGCACGTACGTGGCACCTCCAGAGGCAGCCCACACCCGCAACGCACACCACAAGCCCACACCATGCCGACGTCGCCCCCAACAACACTGTACACATCCGCTGCAGCACATTCCACAGCAACCTCCACTGCAGCACCTCCACTACTGCAGCACCTCACACACACGGCCGAAACGAACACCCCATTGCGCCACACCCCACCTCCCACCTCCCACCACCACCACACCTGTGGGTCCTCGGCGGGTGCGGTCAGCTGAAAGGCTGCAGTCACGCCCGCGTCCTGGTCAGGGTAGTCATTGCGCTGAGGGGCGGGTGTGGGTGAAGTTGGTACGCAAGCGCCCGTAGGTGGAGCGGTGGCGATGTGTAGCGTGTGGCGATGTGTAGCGTGTGGCGGCTTACCTGCCCGCATGGCACTCGTCTTGACCACTTTCGCGCGGCAACCACGACCATAGCTGATGTGCAAACAATCTACCTTGAAAGTCAGCTCCGCCGCCGCATGTCGCATCCATCACCTGAACCTCGACTGAGGCACGATACAAACATGCTCGCCCCGCCTTCCGCACTCCGCAGGGTGGCGCGCCTACCAGGAGGACAACAGCCAGCGGCCCTCGGTGCAGGTCATGACTGACTGGCACACCGCAAACGCCAAGATTGCGTGGGGCTCTGCGGACGTGCCGCCGCTAACGGACATGCTGAACACGGCCAAGGGCCTGCGGCCGCTGCCACGCGTCCGGGAGTATTTCCGCGGCTACCGCCGGAAGAAGCTGGAGGCCAAGGTGAGGGCGGAGGCATGGCCTTGTGATAAGGCTTGCTAAGTAATAGCTCAGGGGCTGGGGCGGGTGGCACATGCGCACCGACGCTCATAACCGTGCGGCCGGCCGTGTGGCGTGCCTTAGTGAGCAGCAGCGGCAGAACCTGCCTAGCCAGCTACGGCCACGGCGCATTCCCAACAGCACTCAAGGTCATTCTCTACCTGGTGCTCGCAGGTGGTAGGCGAGCCGCCGCTTCGCCGTGTGTCCGCTGGCCCCGTGAGCAAGCCGAGCTGCGCCGCCAAGCCCCGCGGCGGCCGCATCGGCTCAAGCAGCAGTGAGGACGAGGGCTCTGGCTACGGCGCCGAGTCCGACACGACGGACATAGAGGACGCGGTGCTTGCGGACCTGGTCGAAGACGTGGAGGAGGCCACGGGCGGTCAGCAGCAGCCCCAGCAGCCCGGCTTCCCGTCGCACCTGGTCAGCGGTGCGACAGCCGCGCGGCAAGCATACAATGTGGCCTGCGCTGCCTCCATCATGGCTGCTGCTCGCTGCCGCGGCGGCCGCCGCCGCGCGCGCAAGCCATGCACGCGCCCACTGCCGGCTTCGAGAGCCAGGCTGGCACCAGCGGCGGCGCACAGGAGTCGGATCAGGAGGCGCTGTGCTACACGCCGCAGCCGGACGTGGAGGACTTCGGTGCGAGCCTGGCTCATCAGGGCTCGTGGCTGCAGAGTGTACAGGAGGCCGCATCCACCACGGCGCTGGACCCCGCCGGCTTGGGCTTCACACAGCCGCCGGCCGCGCACACAGGCGGCAGCCATGCGCCCAGCCCGGCGGGCGCCGCCACCTCGCCGCCCATGCCCTCCGCACCGACGTCCATTGGGGCGGTGTGGCAGGCAGCTGCCTCCCGCTACTGGCAATGTGCACCGCGGCAGCAGAAGACGTGGCCGCGCCCACGCCCCTCTCACCTGCGATATGTGTTGCGGCCACTCTCGAAGGCGACAGCATCATTCCCCCCGGCGCCAGGCCTGTGGCAGTGGTCGTGGTTGTTGTCGATTCGAACGCATTGCAGATGTTCGCAAAACGTGGACGCACCACCTGTGCCTCGCCGCGGTTGCGGGCCGCCACGCACGGCACCCGGTGAAAGCAGCGACGGGGGCTGCGCCTCGCTAGCTAGCCTCGCTAGCTCTACCTTGTGTACAATGGCTTCCTGTACCCAATGGCTTGAATAATGGCTGCGCGCAGTCGGCGGGGGCCGGGAACGTGTGTTAACCAACTTGGCAAGACCCCCCCTGTTCTGAAACCTCCCCGCTCCGCAGCGCGATGGCTCGCCCTTTGTGCAGATTTTCCGCTTGAGGGGAAGTGCGCAGGCGAGGCTTCAGCGCTAGGGGCGTCGGTGTAGCCGAGGCTGGCTGTGAGCGCAAGGTGTTGGATAGCGATCACTGGATTGACAGACGTGCACCAGAGCATTCAAGCGGGGAAAGTTACAGCGTGCTGAGCTGGTAGGCGTGACGAGGCAGGAGACAGCACAAGTGTGCGCAGCGCGCGCAGGGGGGGGGGGCGGAAATCCAAGTTAGTGCGTGTGTTTTGGGTGGGTGCAAACCTGGATGCTGACACGCCCTGGCGCTGGTGCTGCGCTTCCTGCTGTTGCCTGTGCGTGCACTGCACTTGCTGTGCGACGTCAGCTATGGTGGGGGCTGGAGGCGAGATTCAGGCGCATTGCAGCAGCACGGTTGCGGCTTCACACGCCCCGGCGGCGGCCCACGGGCAACATCGCTCTGCTGGGTCGCCTCGGCCTTGCAATTTCGCGCTCGCGCTGCGCTTCCTGCCCTTGCCTGCGCGTGCACTGCACTTGTCATCTATGCCACGTTGGCTATGGTAGGGGCCGGGGGCGAGGTTCAGGCGCGTTGCAGCAGCACGGTTGCGGCTCCACACGCCCCGGCGGCGGCCGCGGCAGCCCGCGGGCAACACCGCTCCGCTGGGTCGCCTTGGCCTTGCGCCCTCACGCTCGCGCTGCGCTTCCTGCCCTTGCCTGTGCGTGCACTGCACTTGCTATGCGACGCCGGCTATGGTGGGGGGCGAGGTTCAGGCGCATCGCAGCAGCACGGTTGCGGCACATTTGCAGTGAGCACGTCGTCCCAGTCAAGGGCAAGGCGACATTCTTCGGCTTTGGCTTTGGCTAGGCTTGTGGCTTCTTGCCTTTGGCTTCGCTGGGCTTTGCCTTTGGCTTCGCTGGGCTTTGGCTTTTGGTCGTGATTGTTGTCGATTCGAACGCATTGCAGATGTTCGCAAAACGTGGACGCACCACCTGTGCCTCGCCGCGGTTGCGGGCCGCCACGCACGGCACCCGGTGAGAGCAGCGACGGGGGCTGCGCCTCGCTAGGCTGTGCCAGCAAAGCTGGCGCCGCCAGACGCTGTGGAAGCAGCAGCAGCAGCATACGCAGTTCGGATCCGTTTGGCCGTATCTGCCATGGCGCCCATAGCCAGCGGGAACTCATTGGGACGGGTTATAGGCCGGAAGCGGCGGGAAATGGTCAACCGGGCACAATGCAATCTAGCGCACGAAGCGCAATCAAACCTGCGAGGTGTCAACGCAGGTACGCCAGGCACGTAGTCCGGCGACGCCCACGGCGACGCCCCATACCCAAAACGCACCCACCAGAGGCACACAGCTCCCACCACCCACCAGTAAGTTAAGGTGAGGGGGGCGGGGAGCCCACATCATCAGGCAACACTAGCAGCATACCGTACAGTCACCCGCACCCCGCGAGAGGAACCGGGGAAAAGCACCACGCGGTGACGCACAGGCCGCATGCACAGAAGTCCCACGGGCCTGGCCGCGGGGAGCTATCGTCCAGATAATTTGCGTGGTGAATGGAGTGACGGGAATGCGTGGGGAACGGACTGCTGGGTCGCCGGGGACGCCCGAAGGGCACACGCTTGCATCCCCGCGCGCCAGGACACACGCAGCAAGCATCACCCCGCGCGCGCCACTGTTCCGCTGGATTGCATTTCTATCTCTGGTAGTGCATGTGGACAATGCGCGCTCGCCCATCTCGCTGACTCTGGGCGAAGCAAGCAGATGTCGCGCACCCCGAGAGGCGTTTCAGGCGTCAGATGGTGGACATCAGCCACACTTTAAGCAGAAGCGATGATTACAGCCCCGCTTGGGGCGTGCAAGCGCGAAGTGTTGCAAATGGGGACAGGGTCTGACGTCTCGCTGAGGGGCCTTGTGCGACGTGAGCTAACAGGCAGCTAAAGTTAGGCAAGCAATAGAACAGGCCGTTTGCAAGAGAACTTTGCGCGCGCTCGTCCCGAATGGCAGTCGTACTCAATGGGGACCGGGGCCTTGAGACTGTGAGCGGGCTTGCCAATCGAGGTTTAGGTGGATACGACATGCGGCGGCGGAGCTGACTTTGAAGGTAGACTGTTTGCACATCAGCCATGGTCGTGGTTGCCGCGCGAATCAAGACGAGTGCCATGCGGGCAGGTATGCGAAGGCCAGGCCCCCAGACAACGCGACCTCTTGGCGACCATGGAAGTCGAGGCTCACAGTTACTGAATGGACGCCGGTGGGGCGACGAGCCTTGGCTGCCGGTGCACCCTCGGCATCGTCCTCAGCTTTCCGCTTTGGCATTCTCCGACAGGTGAGCTTCGTCGCCTGGCCGCGAAGACCGTGCCTGCTGGCCCTGGTTTCGTTGCTAGGCGTATTCATGGCATGCACAGGTGCTCGAGGCCGGCTACGGGAGAATGGCAAAGAGGAAAGCGGAGCACGATGCCGAGGGTGCACCGGCAGCCAAGGCTCGTCGCCCCAATGGCTACTGGCTTCCGTTCAACACCTGTAAACCTTGGAGCCTTATTAACTGTAAGGCTTACAGGTGTTGAATGGACGCCAGTAGCCATTCGGGCGACGAGCCTTGGCTGCCGGTGCACCCTCGGCATCGTGCTCAGCTTTCCTCTTTGCCATTCTCCCGTAGCCGGGCTCGAGCACCTGGACATGCCATGAATACGCTTAGCTTTGTCCAAAGTGGTGTCACAGCAACGAAACCAGGGCCAGCAGGCACGGTCTTCGCGAGTCAGGGCTCGCTCGTCGCGGACAGGCGACGACCCTAATATCCTTGGCTCGCTCTTTCCACTCGATATCAAATACTGCAGTGCAGCCAGCTTGTCGGACTCGGACTTAGCCTGTGCGTTTGCCTGTAGCTGCAATTTCGGGACGGTGTGGGACTGTTCTGTCTCCGCAGCCTCGTTTGGTTCTACAGGTATTCCTATTCTTACAGTATATGCTGAAGGTCTGATGCTGTGTGCTCACTGCGTCAAATAGGCCTTCTGAAGAATTGTAGTTGTGTGCACTCACTGAGTCGCGATGTTGAGGAGTAGCTCCTTTCGCAGAATCTGATATGGTCATGTTCCTTTGCATGCATTCTATCTACTGATCAGTGCCACGTAAAGACTGGAGCATGTTTGGGGACGCAAGCAAGCAGCGCCCACCTTGCCCAAACAGCAGTTTGACGCATTTCCCACAGCCTAATATGATACTACCATGCAATATGAGCTGCTGAACCGACACGTCAGACAACACGGTGGGCCCAGCTAGGTCTCCACCCCGAAGGCTCCCACTCGGCATGGGATGAGAGCCGGCATGGGATCCCACGTCGACTGTGACCGCTGACCACCGTTGACCAGTCGCAACACTAGCACACTGCCAATGGTATCCCACGCCGAGTGGGATGCCATACCCACTCAGTCAACGAGCGACGAGAAGAAGCGACTCGCTATACAGTTTGTCGCTGCTTGATACGTGCGTATCTTTCCTTTCCGAGTTGATGGCTCAACCGTCCCCACTTGGTCGAGCTAGCTGTCGCTTGCGCGACTGGAAATCGCGAGGCCGGGACTTTGCATTGCGACAGCTCGCGCCAAACAACCATCGCTAGGCCCTGCGTCTATACATTTGGTGGTTTTAGGGCATCAGGAACTCAGCGGAGATCACGGCAGCATTTGGAGGCCCGGCTTGGGAGCCACAGGCGCACACCCACCTGCGTGCGTGCGGGCCCCAACGCGCCCGTGCGCCTCGCGTGGGCATCCAACTGCGGTCAACGTGCTCGCACCTCTCCCAAAGGTGAAAGCGCATGGGAAACGCCCATGCTGTGTCACGGAGGCCTTGGAGCTAGCCTTGGGGTGCAAGTGACCGTCGGGAGAGGGGTCGGGAGCCGGGGTGCTGCACGTACCCCGGCTGCCGTGCTTGCCTCCCGGGCCTGTGCACGCGCCCAGGGTCAGCTCTTGCGTAGGGCTATGCGCATTGCAGTAGCAGACAGCAGGCGCAGGCGGCCTGGGTATGCGGCGGAGCGCCATGTGCGCTCCGGCCTCAGGGGCCACGCACGGGACGGGTTGGTGGGGGCGCGGTGTGGCCGACACGTACCCAAGCTGCCGTGCGTGCCTCCCCGGCCTGTGCACGCGCCCAGGGGTAGCCCTTGCATAGGGCTATGGGGCATTGCAGTAGCAGACTGCAGGCGCGGGCGGCCTGGGTATGCGGCGGAGTGCCATGTGCGCTCCGGCCTCATGGGCCACGCACGGGACGGGTTGGTGGGGGCGCGGTGTGGCCGACACGTACCCAAGCTGCCGTGCGTGCCTCCCCGGCTTGTGCACGCGCCCAGGGGTAGCCCTTGCATAGGGATATGGGGCATTGCAGTAGCAGACAGCAGGCGCGGGCGGCCTGGGTATGCGGCGGAGTGCCATGTGCGCTCTGGCTTCAGGGGCCACGGGATGGGTTGGTGGGGGCGAGGTGTGGCCGACACGTAGCCTGGCTGTCGTGCTTGCCTCCCGGGCCCGTGCACGCGCCCAGGGGTATGTAGCCCTTGCGTAGGGCTATGGGGCATTGCAGTAGCAGACTGCAGGCGCGGGCGGCCTGGGTATGCGGCGGGGTGCCATGTGCGCTCCGGACTCAGGAGCCATGGGACGGGTGGGTGGGGGCGAGGTGTGGCCGACGCGTAGCCTGGCTGCCGTGCTTGCCGCCCGGGCCCGTGCACGCACTTAGGGTCAGCTCTTGCGTAGGGCTATGGGGCAGTGCAGCAGCAGACAGCCTGCACGTGCAGCATAACTTGCTCTGTACTCGTTCCAGTCATTGCACAGGGATTCGGTCACGCCCGGATTCGCACTCCAGCCCGCTCCATGCATGCAAAGCACAGCGGAATGGCTTGAGCCATTGGCCACACATGCATATATGCATAACACGTCAGGGGGCTGAGTGCTGCATGCTACCTCAGGCAAACGTGGTCACAGGATGCATGCATCTGCTCATTCTGCTGTGTGAATGAGCCGCTGCAGACAGGCTGCGCCCGGATTCGCACTCCAGCCCGCTCCATGCATGCAAAGCACAGCGGAATGGCTTGAGCCCTTGGCCATACATGCATATATACATGACACGTCAGGGGGCTGGGTGCTGCGCGCTAGCTCAGGCAAACGTGGTCACGGGATGAATGCATCTGTTGTGTGAATGAGCCGCTGCAGACAGGCTGCGCCCGGATTCGCACTCCAGCCCGCTCCATGCATGTAAAAGCAAAGCGGAATGGCTTGAGCCCTTGGCCATACATGCATATATACATGACACGTCAGGGGGCTGGGTGCTGTGCGCTAGCTCAGGCAAACGTGGCCACGGGATGCATGCATCTGCTGTGTGAATGGTCCCGAGATAATCATGGTCCCGAGATAATCATTGTAAGTGTTGCCGAGGCTGACCGGGACGGCGACTGAGTGAAACACAAAGTCACAAAGTAACTGACTACTGACTGCAGGCACCTACAAGGCTACAAGCTGCCTCTGAGAGCCTGAGCGTGCCGCGCACACCGGCTGGAACGCCAAGCCCTGTTGTTGCCAGTCCACTGGCTTCCCGCATCCGTGGTGTCTGCTGCTCCAGTTCGGGCTGTAGATCATGCCTTGCGTGTGCATGCTGCACGGCACGCAACTCCTGGCCAGGGCAGGCTCCGCCCCTGCCTAAAGCACCTTCGATAAACGGCCAACCGCGCTCCTCCGTTCCCCCTGATTGTTTGCATGGTACCATCCGCACGCATGTGGGGTTTGTGGGGTGGGTATTTGGCGCTGCTGCGGGTCGGAGGGGTGGCATGGGGTACCGATCCTACCGATCCTCTGGTCACCCCAGGATAGACCGACTTGCTATCCTTTGCGCCGCGACCTCCAATCCCAATCCCCGAGGTCCGGGTTCCAATCCTTGCCGTCTCTATCCCAATCCCTGAAAACCTGGTTATTGACTAGTGTTGCGGAACTAATGCGTACGTAGACCAGAGCGGAAGGCGGAGTGGGCTTGCAGGCGGCACGAGAGTAGGCGGTCAGTAGCGCAAGTTGCGAATTCACATGTTACCTCGGAACCGACGGTAAACGCTGTGGACGGTCGCGCCCATGGCTGGCTGACGGAAGGTGGCTGCTGTATTGGTATGGCTGGGCTGGACGACGCCGGCCGGGCTGGCGTTGGGACTACCAGAAAGGATGCGCCCGAAACCAACCTGGAGAACACCCGCCGTTCCAATCCCTGCCGTCCCGAACCCAATCCCTCAAAGCCAGGTTCCAATCCCTGCGGTTCCAAACCCAATCCCTGAAAGCCGGGTTCCAATCCTAGTGTTCAGCGCGGGGCCCGTATCCTTGCAGCCCAAGCCCTGCCAGACGGGCCTGTATCGTTGAAGCCTAAGCCCTGCCAGACAGTTACATAATAAGAGGTATGGCGGACAAGGAGTGCGCCGCCTTCCATCCCCCCCCCATTTGGATGGGACCCGTCCTGGACCCGTCCTAGCTGTTACCGGTGCCTCTTAGCACCATGCCTGCGGAGCAACTCAAGTGCAATTCCGAATTGCGAGTCTTGTTACATTCTGCCCGTGGCGCGGCTTGGCCATCACCTCCACCGCCTGCACCGCTTGTTGTCATGCCTGGCGCATTGTAGCAGAAATGCACAACGGGAAAAGGGTCGACAGCGTGCATTGCAAAGGCGCACGCAAATAGCGGGCCGCGACTGGTATCGGATCACTCGTAAAATAAGGGTCAAAGGTCGACGATACGTGTGTACGGTATGTGTGCTTGTGGCGTGCGGGCATGGCTGGACATATGCGCTAGGGTGGGCGCATGAGCTGACGAGCGCATGCCAGACTCCGCCCCCGTCCCGGCGCCAGCACATGCACGTACGTGGCACCTCCAGAGGCAGCCCACACCCGCAACGCACACCACAAGCCCACACCATGCCGACGTCGCCCCCAACAACACTGTACACATCCGCTGCAGCACATTCCACAGCAACCTCCACTGCAGCACCTCCACTACTGCAGCACCTCACACACACGGCCGAATGATGGCGGCAGCGGAGGCCTCGTTGTAGGCTTGCCGCGCGGCTGTGGCACCGCTGACCTGGGGATGAAGCAGAGGGGATGAAAGACGAGTTCCCGTTGTGATGGCTGTAACCCCGACCCACAAATCCCACAAGGCTAGGCAGGGCAGAAGTCGCAAAGCATGTGCGTGGATACTACTCCGCCAGTTGGCCCCCTGGCGTTGCAGCAAACCCTTCCAGTGCCCAACGGCCTCCTGTTGCAAGCTGCTGACTCATGCTGCAGGGCTTTCCACGTCTGGTTCTATCCGTGCAGGCAAACGGTGCATGTTTCGTGACTTGCAAAGCAAACGGGCTGGCACTCACGTGTGATGGATGATATGGGGACCGTCGAGGGCATACATCCCACGTCGATTGTACGAGTTGCCGTTCCCCCGGTCAGGGGGGGGTAAGAATGCCGCAGACATACCCCACCCTTCAAATTGAAAGAGCTTGACGAGAGCGTTCAGAATCCGCTTTCAGAATTTTGATCAGGGTAGTAATTGCGGAGATATAGGCCCTCAAAGTTCAGGGTCGGTCGTCGGTCCCCACGGTCCCCAAGGTTTCGTCACGGTGTGCCGGATTTCGTCTGGGCCTCATAAGACAGCCGGGCAAGCCCAGACCGTTGCCCAAAGCATGTAATGGATGCTTTTTACGGCTGGGAAACGTCAGGAGCCTACCAAAAGACGAAGGGCTACCGCCCGTCAACACATGTTGGGTTGGGATGTTGGGGTACGACGTGTCTCGCCTGACCAGAACGTGCCACAAGTCGCGGACCGGTGCTTGTGCGCTCGTGATGGAACATGGCAAGGGGCAGGAAAGCGTAGTCCCGATGTGTGTGGCTCCCACCCGTGCCCACATAAATGCGTAGCAAGAAGGGACAAGGCATTGGTGCGTCGTTCGCGCGCTGTTACCACGCGGGTACCACTCCGGGGGTCAAGGGCGGGATCGCAAGGTCTATGCCCAGACTGTCGCCCCGACCATGAATTGACATCCCATTACGCATAATAAGGTCCCTGGATGGTGCTCGGGCATAATTTTGAGCGAGAGCTCAAGTCGAAATGCTGTATGTCGCGCTCGCCAGGACCCCGCCAACTTAGCCTGAAGCTATTTTGATTACATCTATACGAGAATTAATGTCGACGGCAATAGATTCAGGCCCCAAACAGCGCATATGCGAGATATGGGCTTCGGTCAATTTCGCGACTTGAGCCCCGATAAGCATAATTTGGACCTTTGCCGACCACTTCTGGCTGATGATGATGTTGGTTATGTACCTACAGAAAGGCGGTGTCTAATCCGTGCGGTAGGATTTGCCCCGGGGCAACGTCCAACGTGCGGGTTTGGCTGGGAAAACGCACCCCCCGGACGGCAGCCCAGTTTTCACCACGGGCAATAGCTCGTACAAGAAATCTAACTAGCCAGGCGGATAGAGCGCTATCGAATTGTGGGGGGTAGGTCGGGTCAGCATCCTTGTACGAGTTATTGCTCACAGTGAAAAGGCCCGCGGAAGAAGGGACTCCCCTAGACCCCATCCAGCCGCCTGGTGGTACCCGCGTGGCTGTTACTGTACCGACGGTAGCTGGCAGGTTGTGTCGATGTTTTGCTGACGCGCATTCCTCACGCTCCGGGCGCCCGGCCAAGGCGATAGCACCACACAGACTCAATGCGACGCCACACCGCGCGGATAGCATAGCCGATGCGCACCTGCAGGCAGTCGACCGGCGTCCACGGATGAGCTGTGTAGACGAGCACTAGCGTAATGCAACGGCGTGCAGCAAAACAATGGCCGGGCGACAGTGTGACAAACAGGGGCAAGAACAAGGCGAAGCAAAGCAGAAGAGGGGCCCGAATGTGTACGACAATTGTGGCGGGCAGGCCGAATGCGGTGCAACACGCCAACAACACAACCGGAGGTGAGGAAGCGTTGCTTCCGGTGCTTGTGCGCCGGAGGAATACGCATGTGTATGTCCCATGCGTAGGTAAGTCTCATAAGGGTGCTTTACACGGGTGCAACTGAACGGCCGCAAGATGTTCACAACATGTCGACAACATGGCTGTGGTCAAGACGCGCCCGACGAACTTTCCGTGTTTACATGCTAATAGAGCTCGCTGAAAGCAGTCGTTTGACACCATCCTGGAAGAAAATAGAGGGGGTTTAAGGGGTGTACGGCACGGTCGGTCGTCGGTCAGGGGGGGTCGGGAGGTTTTGCGGGGTGGGGTCTGGAACTATTGTTCGTACCCCCCCCCCCCTGCCCGGGTATTAATGTATCTTGTTGAATTGAGAGCTTAAAGGACATGGGGCGCAGTCCTCTCACATGCTTACAGTTTGTGACGGTGAGGTGTATGGCGCCCGGCCTCCACATGGGAGGACACAGGGCACGGGGCAACGTGGAGGGCTGCATGCGTCACACTCACAGCACCTCCTGCATAGGACAAGCACCGGGAAGTATCCGAGGGCCCCGTGGGGCTTGGCGAGGTATGCAATTCAGCAACCTCACTTTGAAAGGTTCAAGCATGGTCCCGAACACACCAAGAAGGAGACGTCACAGGCGCCACGACGTGGTGAGCAATCGTCAACCACGGCACAAACTAAAAGTACACGTGCGCATCGCACGCCGCTTGAAATAAGGCCCGAAGCACAGGCGCTAGCAAACAATGGTACACACCACCAGCCGAATCAATTGTGCCGTACTGAGGCAGGCGCTATTGCGCTAGAAGGGAGCAGCACAATAAGCTGCATGAGGTTTGTTCTCTATGGGTCAAGCCCTTGCTAGACGCTAATGGCAATGACGCGTGAGGTCAAGGAATCCTCTGGTGCACGTATCGCACCCTAAGGCATTGCTGGCCCAAAACGCACAGCGCTACTTTACCCGCTAGGTCAAGGAATGGGGCTGCTGCGTCAGTTGGCCCTACCCTAATCATAGAAAGGACGGCAAACACACTCACTCACACGCCTCTCGGTAAAAAAATGAATAACCGCTCCGCCACCTGGCAGCGCCACCGATCAGCCCACCATAAACCCAGAACCTGTGCCAGTTCCGCGATTCAGGCGGGAACCCGTGAAGGGTCGCCTTAAGAGTACAGTCACAATGAATTGTTGGTCGCCATTGTGCGCCCCGCAAAACTCAAACGTGTTGCACGGCATCACAGCCGCACGCGGCTCGTAAATGCACCTCCTGCAATAGCGTGCCCATTGGCACTGCACCCGCACGGCTGCTAGGCATCCCGGCCAGCAGCCGCACAGAGTGTGTAGTAAATGTTTTAAGCTGAGCTCCACGCCGCCGCCCGCAGCGTTGCTGCCACTCCTGCCCGTAGTTGCCGCAATCACAGCCGCACATGCCCACACGCGCGCGCTTACTCGTGGAACACGTGCACCGGCACACGCGTGCGCGGCTGCATGCCCGGCCCCGAGGCAGTGGCGTCCTTGCACACCGCCGGCGCGGCGTCGGCGCCCGTGTCCTCCTCCCAGCGCACCCACAGGTCGGCAAAGGCGTCCGTCTTGCCGCCCTCGCTGGGCCGCGTCGCCTGCTGCTGCTGCTGCTGCTGCTGCTGCTGCTGCTGCACCTGCTGGTCGTGGTCGCCCATCTCCGCCTCGAGCACGGCGTCGAGGTCGACGTCATCGTGAAAGGTCGTCAGGCTGCTGCCAGCCTCCTCGTGCGAGGCCGCGGGGCCGCTGGCGTGGGGGTGCAGGTGCGGGTGCGGCTGCGCGGTGGCGGCAGCGGCGGGCTGCTGCGGGTGCCCGTACTGCGGGTAGCCGGGCGGCATGCCGTGCCCGTAGGGGTAGGGGTAGGGGTAGGGCGGCGGCGCGTAGGGTGGCGGCGGCGGTGCAGAGGCGCTGCTGCTGTAGCGCCCGTACGGCGCGGGCGCGTAGCCGTACGGCGGCGGCGGCGGCATGCCGTACGGCGGGTAGCCGTAGCCGCCGTAGCCAGTATAGCCGCCGTAGCCGCTGTACCCGTGCGGGTAACCGTACGGGTAGGCGGGGTGCGCCGGGCAGCCGGCATACGGCGGCGGCGGCGGCGGGTATTGCACGTGCGGCGGCAGGGGCGGCGGGGGCACGCTGCCGTATGAGCGCAGGGGCGCGCTGCCGGCAGTGCCGCCGCATTGACCGCCGAGCTGGTGGCGAGGCAGGTGCAACGCGGCGGCGCCCTCGCACGCGGGTGCGGAGGGCATGGTGCAAATGGCGGAGGGCATGGGCGGCGAGGTGGCGGCGCCCGCCGGGCTGGGCGCGTGGCTGTCGCCTGCGTGCGCGGCCGGCGGCTGTGTGAAGCCCAAGCCGGCGGGGTCCAGTGCCGCGGTGGCGGCGGCCTCTTGTACACTCTGCAGCCATGAGCCCTGATGAGCCAGGCTCGCACCGAAGGCCTCCACGTCCGGCTGCGGCGTGTAGCACAGCGCCTCCTGATCCGACTCCTGTGCGCCGCCGCTGGTGCCAGCCTGGCTCTCGAAGCCGGCAGTGGGCGCGTGCATGGCGTGCGCGGCGGCGGCCGCCGCGGTAGCAGCAGCCATTATAGCGGCAGCGCAGGCCACGTTGTAGGCCTGCCGCGCGGCTGTGGCACCGCTGACCAGGTGCGATGGGAAGCCGGGCTGCTGGGGCTGCTGCTGACCGCCAGTAGCCTCCTCCACGTCTTCAACCAGCTGCGCAAGCACCGCGTCTTCGATGTCCGTCATGTCGGACTCGGCGTCGGAGCCAGGGCCCTCGTCCTCACTGCTGCTCGAGCCGCCGCGGCCGCCGCAGGGCTTGGCGGCGCAGCTCGGCTTGCTCACGGGGCCAGCGGACACGCCTTTAAGCGGCGACTCGCCTACCACCTGCGAGCACCAGGTAGAGAATGACCTTGTGTGCTGTTGGGAATGCGCCGTGGCCGTAGCAGGCTAGCCAGATTCTGCCGCTGCTGCTCACTCAGGCACGCCATACGGCCGGCCGCACGGTTATAAGCGTCGGTGCGCATGTGCCACCTGCCCCAGCCCCTGAGCTATTACTTAGCAAGCCTTATCACAAGGCCATGCCTCCGCCCTCACCTTGGCCTCCCGGTTCTTCCGGCGGTACTCGCAGAAATACTTCCGGACGAGCTGCAGCGGCCGCAGGCCCTTGGCCGTCTTGAGCATGTCCGTTAGCGGCGGCACGTCCGCAGAGCCCCACGCAGCCTTGGCGTTTGCGGTGTGCCACTTAGTCATGTCCTTCACCGAGGGCCGCTGACCGTGGTCCTCCTGGTAGACGCGCCACCCTGCGGAGTGCGGAAGGCGGGGCGAGCAAGTTTGTGTCGTGCCTCAGTCGAGGTTCAGGTGGATGCGACATGCGGCGGCGGAGCTGACTTTCAAGGTAGCTTGTTTGCACATCAGCTATGGTCGTGGTTGCCGCGCGAAAGTGGTCAAGACGAGTGCCATGCGGGCAGGAAAGCGAAGGCCAGGGCCCCAGACAACGCGACCTCTTGGCGACCACTGGAGTCAAGGCTTACAGGTGTTGAATGGACGCCAGTAGCCATTCGGGCGACGAGCCTTGGCTGCCGGTGCACCCTCGGCATCGTGCTCAGCTTTCCGCTTTGCCATTCTCCCGTAGCCGGGCTCGAGCACCTATACATGCCATGAATACGCTTAGCTTTGTCCAAAGTGGTGTCACAGCAACGAAACCAGGGCCAGCAGGCCCGGTCTTCGCGAGTCAGCGCGCGGACAGGCGACGACCCGAAGCTCACCTATCCTCGGTTCGCTCGTTCCACTCGATATCAAATACTGCAGTGCAGCCAGCTTGTGGGACTCGGACTTAGCCTGTGCGTTTGCCTGTAGCTGCAATTTCGGGACGGTGTGGGACTGTTCTGTCTCCGCAGCCTCGTTTGGTCCTACAGGTATTCCTATTCTTACAGTATATGTTGAAGGTCTATGATAATGCTGTGTGCTCACTGCGTCAAATAGGCCTCCTGAAGAATTGTTGCTGTGTGCACTGAATCGCGATGTTGAGGAGTAGCTCCTTTCGCAGAATCTGATATGGTCTTGTTCCTTTGCATGCATTCTATCTACTAATCAATGCCATGTAAAGACGGGAGTAAGTTTGGGGACGCAAGCAAGTAGCGCCCACCTTGCCCAAACATCAGTTTGACGCATTTCCCACAGTCTAGTATGATACTACCATGCAATATGAGCTGCTGAACCGACAAGTCAGACAACACGGTGGGCCTGTCCGGAAGTTCGCAGGGATGGATGGCATGGTGGGTCCCCACATACGCGTGGCAGCCGCTGATCAGAACCCAGCACCCCTTGCTCGGCGACTTTGGCTGTTACACCAAAGTGTATGAGTGTGCTGCCTTGCGACGCCGCCCTGGTGACGCGTATGGCAAGGTGCTCCGCTTTGGCCAATGGTCCTAGGTGCAGCCTTCAGGCTGGAGACGGGATAAGGACTACTGCTATGGATTGCTGAACGTATGTGTATGAAGAGTTTAGCGGCCAGTATATAGTAGAATGCACAGACGAGGGCCGGGCCTTGGCGCACCGGCCACAGTTGTGCCCGTACGGCATGCAACTGGCCTGCCTGGTTAGCGCGGTTAGCGCATGCGGCATACCGCGTGAGATTCATGGTCCCGAGATAATCATTTCAAGTGTTGTCGAGGCTGACCGGGACGGCGACTGAGTGAAACACAAAGTCACAAAGTAACTGACTACTGACTACAGGCACCTACAAGGCTACAAGCCGCCTCTGAGAACCTGAGCGTGCCGCCGCGCACACCGGCTGCAACGCCAAGCCCTGTTGTTGCCAGTCCACTGGCTTCCCGCATCCGTGGTGTCTGCTGCTCCAGTTCGGGCTGTAGATCATGCCTTGCGTGTGCATGCTGCACGGCACGCAACTCCTGACCAGGGCAGGCCCCGCCCCTGCTAAAAGCATCTTCGATAAACGGCCAACCGCGCTCCTCCGTTCCCCCTGATTGTTTGCATGGTACCATCCGCACGCATGTGGGGTTTGTGGGGTGGGTATTTGGCGCTGCTGCGGGTCGGAGGGGTGGCATGGGGTACCGATCCTACCGATCCTCTGGTCACCCCAGGATAGACTGACTTGCTATCCTTTGCGCCGCGACCTCCAATCCCAATCCCCGAGGTTCGGGTTCCAATCCTTGCCGTCTCTATCCCAATCCCTGAAAGCCCAGTTCCAATCCCTGCCGTCCCGAACCCAATCCCTCAAAGCCAGGTTCCAATCCCTGCGTGCCGCGGTCAAAGCAAATGTCGCTACAGCAAAGCAGCATGGCGGCGCGTTTGCGATTGGTCTTGCCGCAAAACCTCCAGGCCATAACTTGGACTGGCAAGCATCGAGATCCATGCACGAGACTGGCAGCCTGGCGCAGGTCAGGACGAGGCCTTGCCGGCATGGGGCAGATTGGGGCTCCCATACAGCTAGCCACAGACTCCGCGTCCACCACAGCGAGCTGAGCGTTCGAGGGTAGACGTTGGGTAGGTATTGGGTTGAAACACATGACTGCAGCAATCACGGAATCTTCTCTTGTGCTCTCTGCCACACATGTTGTCCGCTTCCCTTATGCGCTCCGGCACACACATACAAACACGCCCACCCGCAAGCAAGCACGACGCTCCAAGAACAGCACGTCACGGTCCACACAGCTCCAGCTCTGTACGATGCTGGCACGAGCACCGGCACCCTCATAAGGTGCCTTGACAAGTCGACTTAAAGGCATGCCACATATCAGCATCTCAATCCGTATGTCCATCAGGCATAGCTACAGCGCATAGTTGCCCATCCGCACACCGGCGACCATCCAGCAGTCCTGCAGGCCAATACGGGATGAGGAAAGCCCACGGCGCGGCGGCGGGGGTTGCGACATGTCAGCTTGCCGGCAAGCTAGATTTAAGCTCAAAGGGCAGACCGCCTAGCACCTAGCTTCAAATCTAACGCCAGCTCACCTTGCAGGGGCCGTTCTCCAGTCGCTCCAGGCAGAAGGTGTAGGTGTAGGGGCGCAGGGCCGAGCCGCTGGCGGCGGCGGCGCCGTGGCGCGGCTTGGCCATCACCTCCACCGCCTGCACCGCCTTGTTATCATGCCTGGCGCATTGTAGCAGAAATGCACAACGGGAAAAGGGTCGACAGCGTGCATTGCAAAAGCACAAGCAAATAGCGGGGCGCAACTGGTATCGGATCACCCTTAAACAAGAGTCAAAGGTCGACGATACGTGTGTACGATATGTGTGCTTGTGGCGTGCGGGCATGGCTGGACGTGTGCTAGCGTGGGCGCATGAGCTCACGAGCGCATGCCAGACTCCGCCTCCGTCCCGGCGCCAGCACATGCACGTACGTGGCACCTCCAGAGGCAGCCCACACCCGCAACGCACACCACAAGCCCACACCATGCCGACGTCGCCCCCAACAACACTGTACACATCCGCTGCAGCACATTCCACAGCGCCCTCCACTGCAGCACCTCCACTACTGCAGCACCTCACACACACGGGCGAATGATGGCGGCAGCGGAGGCCACGTTGTAGGCTTGCCGCGCGGCAGTGGCACCGCTGACCAGGGGATGAAGCAGAGGGGATGAAAGACGAGTTCCCGTTGTGATGGCTGTAACCCCGACCCACAAATCCCACAAGGCTAGGCAGGGCAGAAGTCGCAAAGCACTACTCCGCCAGTTGGCCCCCTGGCGTTGCAGCAAACCCTTCCAGTGCCCAACGGCGTCCTGTTGCAAGCTGCTGACTCATGCTGCAGGGCTTTCCACGTCTGGTTCTATCCGTGCAGGCAACCGGTGCGGCGGTGCATGTTTCGTGACTTGCAAAGCACACGGGCTGGCACTCACGTGTGATGGATGATGTGGGGACCGTCGAGGGCATCCCACCCTCGGTTGTACGAGTTGCCGTTCCCCCGGTATCAATGTATCTTGTTGAAGAGAGAGCTTAAAGGACATGGGGCGGAGTCCTCTCACATGCTTACAGTTTGTGACGGTGAGGTGTATGGCGCCCGGCCTCCACATGGGAGGACACAGGGCACGGGGCAACGTGGAGGGCTGCATGCGTCACACTCACAGCACCTCCTGCATAGGACAAGCACCGGGAAGTATCCGAGGGCCCCGTGGGGCTTGGCGAGGTATGCAATTCAGCAACCTCACTTTGAAAGGTTCAAGCATGGTCCCGAACACACCAAGAAGGAGACGTCACAGGCGCCATGACGTGGTGAGCAGTCGTCAACCACGGACAAAAGTACACGTGCGCATCGCACGCCGCTTGAAATAAGGCCCGAAGCACAGGCGCTAGCAAACAATGGTACACACCACCAGCCGAATCAATTGTGCCGTACTGAGGCAGGCGCTATTGCGCTGGAAGGGAGCAGCACAATAAGCTGCATGGGGTTTGTTCTCTATGGGTCAAGCCCTTGCTAGACGCTAATGGCAACGACGCGTGAGGTCAAGGAATCCTCTGGTGCACGTATCGCACCCTAAGGCATTGCTGGCCCAAAACGCACAGCGCTACTTTGCCCGCTAGGTCAAGGAATGGGGCTGCTGCGTCAGTTGGCCCTACCCTAATCATAGAAAGGACGGCAAACACACTCACTCACACGCCTCTCGGTAAAAAAATGAATAACCGCTCCGCCACCTGGCAGCGCCACCGATCAGCCCACCATAAACCCAGAACCTGTGCCAGTTCCGCGATTCAGGCGGGAACCCGTGAAGGGTCGCCTTAAGAGTACAATCACAATGAAATGTTGGTCGCCATTGTGCGCCCTGCAAAACTCAAACGTGTTGCACGGCATCACAGCCGCACGCGGCTCGTAAATGCACCTCCTGCAATAGCGTGCCCATTGGCACTGCACCCGCACGGCTGCTAGGCATCCCGGCCAGCAGCCGCACAGAGTGTGTAATAAATGTTTTAAGCTGAGCTCCACGCCGCCGCCCGCAGCGTTGCTGCCACTCCTGCCCGTAGTTGCCGCAATCACAGCCGCACATGCCCACACGCGCGCGCTTACTCGTGGAACACGTGCACCGGCACACGCGTGCGCGGCTGCATGCCCGGCCCCGAGGCAGTGGCGTCCTTGCACACCGCCGGCGCGGCGTCGGCGCCCGTGTCCTCCTCCCAGCGCACCCACAGGTCGGCAAAGGCGTCCGTCTTGCCGCCCTCGCTGGGCCGCGTCGCCTGCTGCTGCTGCTGCTGCTGCACCTGCTGGTCGTGGTCGCCCATCTCCGCCTCGAGCACGGCGTCGAGGTCGACGTCATCGTGAAAGGTCGTCAGGCTGCTGCCAGCCTCCTCGTGCGAGGCCGCGGGGCCGCTGGCGTGGGGGTGCAGGTGCGGGTGCGGCTGCGCGGTGGCGGCAGCGGCGGGCTGCTGCGGGTGCCCGTACTGCGGGTAGCCGGGCGGCATGCCGTGCCCGTAGGGGTAGGGGTAGGGGTAGGGCGGCGGCGCGTAGGGTGGCGGCGGCGGTGCGGAGGTGCTGCTGCTGTAGCGCCCGTACGGCGCGGGCGCGTAGCCGTACGGCGGCGGCGGCGGCATGCCGTACGGCGGGTAGCCGTAGCCGCCGTAGCCACCATAGCCGCCGTAGCCGTCGTAGCCGCTGTACCCGTGCGGGTAAGCGTGCGGGTAGGCGGGGTGCGCCGGGTAGCCGGCATACAGCGGCGGCGCCGGCGGGTATTGCACGAAGGCTGCGCACGGCAGCGAATGCGAGCGAGAGCCGCCGCCGGGCAGCTCCGAAACCGCCGGGCCGTGCGGCGGCTGCAGGTGCACGTGCCGCGTCACGTGAGGCGGCAGGGGCGGCAGGGGCACGCTGTCGTATGAGCGCAGGGGCGCGCTGCCGGCAGTGCCGCCGCATTGACCGCCGAGCTGGTGGCGAGGCAGGTGCAACGCGGCGGCGCCCTCGCACGCGGGTGCGGAGGGCATGGTGCAAATGGCGGAGGGCATGGGCGGCGAGGTGGCGGCGCCCGCTGGGCTGGGCGCGTGGCTGTCGCCTGCGTGCGCGGCCGGCGGCTGTGTGAAGCCCAAGCCGGCGGGGTCCAGCGCCGTGATGGCGGCGGCCTCCTGTACACTCTGCAGCCATGAGCCCTGATGAGCCAGGCTCGCACCGAAGGCCTCCTCGTCCGGCTGCGGCGTGTAGCACAGCGCCTCCTGATCCGACTCCTGTGCGCCGCCGCTGGTGCCAGCCTGGCTCTCGAAGCCGGCAGTGGGCGCGTGCATGGCGTGCGCGGCAGCGGCCGCCGCGGTAGCAGCAGCCATTAGCGAAGTGTTTGCTAGTGAATGCGAATGCAGGACGCCGTCGCGAGCTCCAGGCTAGCAATAAACATCACGAAAGAAGTTAGTGTCAGCGGCAATGCGGTTACTTGTTACCTTCGAGACGAGACACCGGTGCGCGCTCCACGCTGCTCCGCATTCGGCACGCCAAACGGAGTCCGAGTGTCGTGGAGACTGCTGCCGCTTGCAGGGGCGGACGTGTTCCAGCTCGCAACTAGGCTGCTGCCATTCGCCGCGACAACACGTAACCCATAAAATGCACCCACCTGGAACGGAGCCAGGCATCCGCGGGCGCCCATGGAGCATATGCGTGGGCAAGCGGAAAGAAACGGGAGAAGAAAGAAGCGGCGTGGCGGATGTCAGTAACCGATGCCGGCCAAAGCTGCCGAGCAAGTGAAGCAGGGTGGCTGCCTAGCTGGGGGCGGGCTGATTAAAGGGCTGAACGGCGGCTGCACCGGGCGAGCTGTGCTGGTAGTATGTACTGGCGCCGGCCAAGCGTGGTAAGTATGGGCGCCGCTGCATGGATCCCGCCCCCATGTGCCGCGGCGAGGCTGGCGACGATGCAGTGGCGTACAGCTGACAGCTGAGACGGACGGGCGCGGACCGCTGTGCGGTTCCCCACACCCGTCCAGGGACCGGCCCACGCACGGTGCAGCGGGGCCGGCCGGGTGGGGGAACCGTGCTGACACTTGCTGACAGCTGAGTGGGCGGCGGGCGGAGGGCTGGCCGAGGGGAACGAGGTCGGTGCGTGTTCACGGCATGTACCCGAAACCGCTGAAAAGCCAGACCAAGAACCAAATTCTCCAGAACCAAATAACCAAGGTGTAATACGACGGCGACCCGTCCGCGCAGTGCTGCAATCGCGTGCATGCGGTCGCGTGAATGCTCAGGCTGCACCCGCAAGCGGGAGGCTCGCCAGTTCCATTATAGCGGCAGCGCAGGCCACGTTGTAGGCCTGCCGCGCGGCTGTGGCACCGCTGACCAGGTGCGATGGGAAGCCGGGCTGCTGGGGCTGCTGCTGACCGCCAGTAGCCTCCTCCACGTCTTGTGCTAGTTCCGCAAGCACCGCGTCCTCGATGTCCGTCATGTCGGACTCGGCGTCGGAGCCAGGGCCCTCGTCCTCACTGCTGCTCGAGCCGATGCGGCCGCCGCGGGGCTTGGCGGCGCAGCTCGGCTTGCTCACGGGGCCAGCGGACACGCCTTTAAGCGGCGACTCGCCTACCACCTGCGAGCACCAGGTAGAGAATGACCTTGAGTGCTGTTGGGAATGCGCCGTGGCCGTAGCAGGCTAGCCAGATTCTGCCGCTGCTGCTCACTCAGGCACGCCATACGGCCGGTCGCACGGTTATAAGCGTCGGTGCGCATGTGCCACCTGCCCCAGCCCCTGAGCTATTACTTAGCAAGCCTTATCACAAGGCCATGCCTCCGCCCTCACCTTGGCCTCCCGGTTCTTCCGGCGGTACTCGCAGAAATACTTCCGGACGTCCGGCAGCGGCCGCAGGCCCTTGGCCGTCTTGAGCATGTCCGTTAGCGGCGGCACGTCCGCAGAGCCCCACGCAGCCTCGGCGTTTTCGGTGTGCCATTTAGTCATGACCTTCACCGAGGGCCGCTGACCGTGGTCCTCCTTGTAGGCGCGCCACCCTGCGGAGTGCGGAAGGTGGGGCGAGCAAGTTTGTGTGGTGCCTCAGTCGAGGTTCAGGTGGATGCGACATGCGGCGGCGGAGCTGACTTTCAAGGTAGCTTGTTTGCACATCAGCTATGGTCGTGGTTGCCGCGCGAAAGTGGTCAAGACGAGTGCCATGCGGGCAGGAAAGCGAAGGCCAGGCCCCCAGACAACGCGACCTCTTGGCGACCACTGGAGTCAAGGCTTACAGGTGTTAAAAGGAAGCCAGTAGCCATTGGGGCGACGGGCCTTGGCTGCCGGTGCACCCTCGGCATCGTGCTCAGCTTTCCTCTTCGGCATTCTCCCGTAGCCGGCCTCGAGCACCTGTACATGCCATGAATACGCTTAGCTTTGTCCAAAGTGGTGTCACAGCAACGAAACCAGGGCCAGCAGGCCCGGTCTTCGCGAGTCAGCGCGCGGACAGGCGACGACCCGAAGCTCACCTAATATCCTCGGTTCGCTCTTTCCACTCGATATCAAATACTGCAGTGCAGCCAGCTTGCGGGACTCGGACTTAGCCTGTGCGTTTGCCTGTAGCTGCAATTTCGGGACGGTGTGGGACTGTTCTGTCTCCGCAGCCTCGTTTGGTCCTACAGGTATTCCTATTCTTACAGTATATGTTGAAGGTCTAATGCTGTGTGCTCACTGCGTCAAATAGGCCTCCTAAAGAATTGTTGCAGCTGTGTGCACTGAATCGCGATGTTGAGGAGTAGCTCCTTTCGCAGAATCTGATATGGTCTTGTTCCTTTGCATGCATTCTATATACTGATCAAGGCCATGTAAAGACTGGAGTAAGTTTGGGGACACAAGCAAGTAGCGCCCACCTTGCCCAAACATCAGTTTGACGCATTTCCCACAGTCTAGTATGATACTACCATGCAATATGAGCTGCTGAACCGACACATCAGACAACACGGTGGGCCTGTCCGGAAGTTCGCAGGGATGGATGGCATGGTGGGTCCACATACGCGTGGCAGCCGCTGACCAAACCCAGCACCCCTTGCTCGGCGACTTTGGCTGTTACACCAAAGTGTATGAGTGTGCTGCCTTGCGACGCCGCCCTGGTGACGCGTGTGGCAAGGTGCTCCGCTTTGGCCAATGGTCCTAGGTGCAGCCTTCAGGCTGGAGACGGGATAAGCAGGGATAAGGACTACTGCTATGGATTGCTGAACATATGTGTATGAAGAGTTTAGCGGCCAGTATATAGTAGAATGCACAGACGAGGGCCGGGCCTTGGCGCACCGGCCACAGTTGTGCGCGTACGGCATGCAACTGGCCTGCCTGGTTAGCGCGGTTAGCGCATGCGGCATGCCGCGTGAGTTTCATGGTCCCGAGATAATCATTTCAAGTGTTGCCGAGGCTGACCGGGACGGCGACTGAGTGAAACACAAAGTCACAAAGTAACTGACTACTGACTACAGGCACCTACAAGGCTACAAGCCGCCTCTGAGAACCTGAGCGTGCCGCCGCGCACACCGGCTGCAACGCCAAGCCCTGTTGTTGCCAGTCCACTGGCTTCCCGCATCCGTGGTGTCTGCTGCTCCAGTTCGGGCTGTAGATCATGCCTTGCGTGTGCATGCTGCACGGCACGCAACTCCTGACCAGGGCAGGCTCCGCCCCTGCCTAAAGCATCTTCGATAAACGGCCAACCGCGCTCCTCCGTTCCCCCTGATTGTTTGCATGGTACCATCCGCACGCATGTGGGGTTTGTGGGGTGGGTATTTGGCGCTGCTGCGGGTCGGAGGGGTGGCATGGGGTACCGATCCTACCGATCCTCTGGTCACCCCAGGATAGACCGACTTGCTATCCTTTGCGCCGCGACCTCCAATCCCAATCCCCGAGGTCCGGGTTCCAATCCTTGCCGTCTCTATCCCAATCCCTAAAAGCCCGGTTCCAAGCCCTGCCGTCCTGAACCCAATCCCTCAAAGCCAGGTTCCAATCCCTGCGTGCCGCGGTCAAAGCAAATGTCGCTACAGCAAAGCAGCATGGCGGCGCGTTTGCGATTGGTCTTGCCGAAAAACCTCCAGGCCATAACTTACACGGTGAAGGCGGGGACCGTGCTACAAATGGCTCCACAGTTAGCCGCCCTGAAGGCTAAGCATTTGCAGTATGTGTGCGATGCGGGTGTGTCGGGGGTGGGGGCTGCCCTGGCGGCGGGGGCCTTCGTGTGCACCTTGGCCCGCTTGTGGTCGCTGAAATGGGAGAATCATCATAAGGAAGCACTGTGGCGTGTGGCCGCCAACGCTTGCTGGGCGTTTCCACGGCATGCTAGCGAGCGGGCGCGAGGCGTTACTGTTGACCCGTGTTGGGCGTGTGGGGTGGACATGCAGGATGGGGACCGGCGTCATTGGTTTTGGGACTGCACTGTTGCGCTGTCACTGCGGGAAAGTATGGGGATGGCTATGGGTTTCCTGCCGGAGGAGGCTCTAAGTGCCTTCTCTCGTGAGGAGTTGTGGTTAGTGCGCCCGCCTGCGGGGCTTGCGCCACCTGTGTGGGATGTGGTGTGTCTCGCTGCTATGTCTGCCCTGGACTTTGGTCGGCAGCGTGTGGTTATGGCCGGGTTGGCGGCGCGAGCGAAGCTGCCGTCGGCCCGGGTGCTGAGCATTGGACTTGCCGTCGTAGCTGACTTCTGGGGTCGTCTCCAGACGTTTGTGACTTTGGGTATCAGGCCAAAGGGTTGGGACGCTGTGCCGTTTGCGCATCCCTTCATATCTCGGGCTGTTGGTGACGGCATGGTTTTGCGCTTGCCGTATGACGCTGATTCCCCGCCCCCCTCGCCGTGAGAGGTTGTGCGTGGTTGGTGGCTATGTGTGTGGGCAGGATGCACGTGTGGGCGACCGTTCTAGTACCTGGACGCTTGCGCCCTGGTTAGTGCGTGCGCTGTGCGTGTGTCCTGCGGCCTAGACGTTTCCCGGCACTCCTGTGCCTAGGCTTGTGGCGTTGAGGCACAGCGGTGGGGCTCTGGCGGGTTGAGGCTTGGCTAGGACTCACTGTGCGCGGAGTCACACGGACTTTGCCCGCGGGAGGGTTTGCAGCAAAGTCGGGGTTGGGCCCTGATAGCATGTGATGGCTCGGCGTCTTCGGGAGCTGGGACTGTCCCCTCTGTAACATCCGCATCCATAACTTGGACTGGCAAGCATCGAGATCCATGCACGAGACTGGCAGCCTGGCGCAGGACAGGACGAGGCCTTGCCGGCACAGGGCAAATTGGGGCTCCCATACAGCTAGCCACAGACTCCGCGTCCACCACAGCGAGCTGAGCGTTCGAGGGTAGATGTTGGGTAGGTATTGGGTTGAAACATATAACTGCAGCAATCACGGAATCTTCTCTTGTGCTCTCTGCCACACACGATGCTGGCACGAGCATCGGCACCCTCATAAGGTGCCTTGACAAGTCGACTTAAAGGCATGCCACATATCACCATCTCAATCCGTATTTATGTCCATCAGGCATAGCTACAGCGCATAGTTGCCCATCCGCACGCCGGCGACCATCCAGCAGTCCTGCAGGCCAATACGGGATGAGGAAAGCCCACGGCGCGGCGGCGGGGGTTGCGACGTGTCAGCTTGCCGGCAAGCTAGATTTAAGCTCAAAGGGCAGACCGCCTAGCACCTAGCTTCATATCTAACGCCAGCTCACCTTGCAGGGGCCGTTCTCCAGTCGCTCCAGGCAAAATGTGTAGGTGTAGGGGCGCAGGGCCGAGCCGCTGGCGGCGGCGGCGCCGTGGCGCGGCTTGGCCATCACCTCCACCGCCTGCACCGCCTTGTTGTCATGCCTGGCGCATTATAGCAGAAATGCACAACGGGAAAAGGGTCGACAGCGTGCATTGCAAAAGCACAAGCAAATAGCGGGCCGCAACTGGTATCGGATCACCCGCAACAATAAGAGTCAAAGGTCGACGATACGTGTGTACGGTATGATGTGCTTGTGGCGTGCGGGCATGGCTGGACGTGTGCTAGCGTGGGCGCATGAGCTCACGAGCGCATGCCAGACTCCGCCTCCGTCCCGGCGCCAGCACATGCACGTACGTGGCACCTCCAGCGGCAGCCCACACCCGCAACGCACACCACAAGCCCACACCATGCCGACGTCGCCCCCAACAACACTGTACACATCCGCTGCAGCACATTCCACAGCACCCTCCACTGCAGCACCTCCATTATTGGGGCACCTCCCACCCCCTACATTTTTCTGTACCAATCCTTGCAACCCCCCCCCCCCCCACACACACACACAGCGCACCTCCCACGCACAGCACCTCCCACAGCAGCACGCACCTAGTGCTGGGGAACACCAGCGGCGAGAGCGGCCGCCAGCTGTCACAGTTGAGCAGAGGCCGGTAGGCGGTGTGCAGCAGCGCGTGGAAGCGAGGCAGAGGCAGCCAGGACTCGCCGCCCGCAAACCAGCTGCGCACCGTGCCAGCGTGCTGCGGAGCACGTGTATGCCGAGGCGGATCAGGATGGGGAGCAGGCTGGTGTGAAATGCGCTTTGCAGCTTGCAGGGCTGGCTCAGGTGGGGCGGGTGACAGTCGCACTGGTAGCAACCGCAAGTTCGCAACCAGTGGCTACCTGAGTGACCTGT